>NC_091439.1:40518980-40751540 GCF_964237555.1 Oryctolagus cuniculus | reverse complement strand
AAAACTTTTGACAGAGTATACAAAGGGCACTATGCAAAGATTAAGGGATTGGGGGCATTATGGCATAGCCAGCATCCCGTATGGGCACTGGTTTGAGATCCAGCTGCTCCACTTCTGATCCATGTCTGCTATGGTCTTGGAAAGCAGTGGAAGGTGGATCAAATTCTTGGGCCCCTGCACCCCCATGGGAGACACAGAAGAATCTCCTGACTCCTAGCTTTGAATTGGCCCAACTCTGGTCATTGCGGCCATTTGGAGAGGGAACCAGCAGATGGAAGATCTCTCTCTCTCTCTCTGCCACTGCCTCTTTGTAACTCTGACTTTCAAATAAATAAATAAATCTGAAAAAAAGATTAAGGGACCAAATCAATAAGAAGATCTGACTGTAATAAACATATGTGCACCCAATTGCAGGGTGCCTGGCTAATTAAAAGAAATATTAATGGATCTAAATGGAGATATACACTGTAATGCAATAGTAACAGGGGACTTCAACAACCCACTTTCATAAATTTTTTGGACGGAACAACCAGACAACAAATCAAGAAGTAAACAACACAGATAATCAACACTATGGACCAAATGGACCTAACTGATATTTTTTTTTACCCCAGAGTTGTAGAATATACATTCTTTTCATCAGTGCAGGGAACTTTGTCTAGAATAGACCCTATTCTAGGCCATAAAGCAAATCTCAGCAAATTCAAAAAAATCAAAGCCATACCATGCATCTTCTCATACCACAATGCAATAAAGCTAGAAATCAACAACTCAAGAATTTCCAGATTATGTGCAAACACATGAAGACTGAAAAACATGCTCCTGAATGAATAGTGAGTCATAGAAGAAATCAAAAGAGGAATAAAAAATTTAAGGAAATGAATGAAACAACACCACATAATATCAAAACTTATGGGATACAGCAAAAGCAGTGTTAAGAGGGAAATTTATAGCAATTGGTGCCTGCATGAAATAATTGGAAAGGTACCAAATAATTGAGCTATAAATGCATCTCATAGATCTAGAAAAACAAAAACAAAATCAGTAGGAGGAAAGAAACAATCAAAATTAGAGAAAAATTAAACAAAATTGAAATTTAAAAAATCAGTGAAATGAAGAGCTTGTTTTTGAAAAAATAAACAAAATTGATACACCATTAGACCACTTAACCAAAAAAAGAGGCAGAAGACCCAAATCAATAAAATCAGAGGTGAAAAGGGAAGTGTAATAATAGATACTACAGGAAAACAAAGAATCATCAGGAATTACTACAAAGACCTGTATGCCAACAAACTGGGAAGCCTAAGAGAAATGGATAGATTCCTGGAGATATACAATCTATCAAAATTGAGTCAATAAGACATAGAAAACCTAAACAGACCAATAACCAAGATGGAAGTTGAATCAGTAATAAAGACCCTCCCAACAAAGAAAAGCCCAGGACCAGATGGCTTCACTACTGAATCCTACCATATATTTAAAAAGAGCTAATTCAAATTCTTCTCAAGCTATTCAAAACAATTGAGAGAGAATCCTCTCAAACTCCTTCTATAAAGCCTGCATCACTTTAATTCTTAAACCAGGAAAAGATACAACAGAGAAAGAGAACTATAGACCAATATCCTTGATAGATATAGATGCAAAATTCCTCAACAAAATATTAGCTAACAAACTCCAACAACACATTCGAAGGATCATTCTTCTGGATGAAGTGGGATTTATCCCTGGTATGCAGGGATGGTTGAACATACGAAATCAATAAATGCGATTCATCACATTGACAAACTGAAGAACAAAAACCATATGGGTCTCTCAATAGATGCAGAGAAAACATTTGATAAACTACAACATCATTTCATGAAGAAAAACTTAAGCAACTTGGGTATAGAAGGAACATTTCTGAACACAAGGGAATTTATAAAAAAACCATGCCAGCATCCTGTTGAATGGGAAAAGTTGGAAGCATTTCTGTTAAGATCCAGAACCAGACAAAGATGCTCAGTCTCACCATTGCTACTTAATATAGTCCTGGAAGTTTTAGCCAGAGCCATTAGGCAAGAAAAAGAAATCAAAGGAATACAAACTGGAAAGGAGGAAGTCAAACTATCCCTATTTGCAGATGACATGATTTATATATAGGTGATCCAAAAGACTCCACTGAGAGACAGATGAAACTTGTAAGAGTTTGGTAAAGCAGCAGGATATAAAATCAACATAGAAAAATCAATAGCCTTTGTATACACAGAAAATGCCATGACTAAAAAAGAACTTCTAAAATCAATCCCATTTATAAGCTACAAAAATTATATACCTTGGGATAAATTTAACCAAGTATCTCAGAGATCACTACAATAAGAATTACAAAATATTAAAGAAAGAATTGTAAGAAGATATAAAAATGGAAAATCTTTATGTTTGTGAATTGGGAGAATCAATATCATAAAAATTTCAATACTATTGAAAACAATCTACAGATTCATTGAGATCCCAATCAAAATTTCAACAACATTTTTCTTAGATCTAGAAAAAATGATGCTAAAATTCATATGGAAGTGCAAGACACACTGAATAGCTAAAGCAATCTTATACAACAAAAACAAAGCCAGAGGCATCACAATACCAGATTTCAACATACCACAGGGCAGTTATAATCAAAACAGCCTGGCTGTGGCACAAAAACAGACATGTAGACCAATGGAACAGAATAGACACTCCAGAAATCAATCCACCCATCTACAACCAACTTATTTTTGACAAAAGAACTAAAATCAATCCCTGGAGCAATTACAGTCTCTTCAACAAATGAAGCTGTGGAAACTGGATCTCCATGTGCAGGAATATGAAGCATGACCCCTACCTTACACCTTACACAAAAATCCACTCAAAATGGATCAAAGACCTAAATCTATGACCTGATACCATCAAATTACTAGAGAACATTGGGAAAACTATGCAAGACATTGGCATAGGTAAGGACTTCTTGGAAAAAGACTACAGAAGCATAAGAAATCAAAACCAAAATTGACAAATGGTATTACTTCAACCTGAGAAGCTTCTGCACTGCAAAAGAAACTCAGCAAAGTGAAGATGCAACCTAAAGAATGGGAGAAAATATTTGCAAACTATGCAACTGATAAAGGTTTAACATCCAGCCATTTGGGGAACAACTCAGCAGATAGAAGATTTTTCTCTCTCTCTCTCCCCCTCTCGCTCCCTCTCTCTTCCTATGTGTGTGTGTGTGTCTGTGTGTGTAACTCTCCCTTTCAAATAAATAAAAATAAATCTTTAAAAAGATTCTCAAAAGAAGAAAATAAATTAGCAAAATAATTATATTTATAGTAGAAAAAAAAGAATTATTGCTCCATAGTGGAGCCCTGTCTCCACTACTCCTTAAGAGACTATAGTTCGTTCTTCTGCCAAACATTTTATTGATGCTTTTTGCCTATATGGAAAACACTGAAAGTAAGTTTCATGGTACATTCTCACCACAACCTAAAGGTTTTATGTGTAGATGAGGAAGAATATTTAAAGAGAAGAAATGACTTTTCTAATGTTATATAATTGGTAGTAACTACTTGGGACCAGAATTTAAACTCTTAATTTCACTTCGTCTAAAAATTACAAACCATACTGCTTATATCCTCTTTTTCTGTTGATGAATAGTCCTTCTCGTCCAATGAATACTCTTATTTTACCCAGACACAACTCTGAAAACTAGAATATTATAATCCAAATTCTATTCTTTTCTGGACCCAAAGGACAAAATGAACATGTTCAGTGTTTGTTTAGAATTGAAAATGAAGTTAACCATAAGAGAAAGTCAGGATAGATGTTTCATCTGTAAGGATTTATTTCCAAAACTGCTACAAATGTTAACAATAAAATTCTAGTGACATGCTATACTTTCATGCAAGGAAGTTCTTTTAAAATTCAGCAAAATGAAAAGGCTTGTGACCATTACAACATCATTTATTAGCAAATTACTCACAGCATATGCTGGATGAAAAATTAAGGGTAGTGTTAGCCACACTCAGTGAAGGAATTGTTTCTTTGGATCACTGTTATTTTTATGATAAATGCCTCATGTTAGTCAGACACTGAGAATTTTAAACAGTATTTCATTGCCCATAGTCCATCTCCATTCATCCCTGTTTTTAAAATACTTAAAAGGAAGTGACAACAGAAATCTCATTCCTGTCTTGCAGCTAAATATCCTCTTCATTATTTCCTTTCTGTGCACAAAAATTCTTGGCTAAACACAACCCAGAATAAACATATGAATTAAAGTAGACTAACTTTGCTAGATTGGGGCTTTTACAAAGCATATTTGCTCTCTTTGAAAACTGTGTGTGGATGACAAGAAGTCTTAGGCCAGGCCACCTACTCTGCAGGGTATATCACATGCAAGGTAACAAGTTATTTTTGCCCAGGCAAGTGGAGAACGCATTTACTACTCAACTGTCAGCCTTTTGTCACAGTAACCTATTTATTTTTCATTTAAGTTTTAATTTATTTGGATATATTTGAGATGGAGAGAGAGAGAGAGAGAGAGAGAGAGAGAGAGAGAGAGAAACTAACTGGTATTGGTGGTTCACCCTAAATGCCTGGCTGAAGAAGGGAGCTAGGAACTCAGTCAGTCCAGGTCTCCTACATGGGTGACAGGAATCCAAGTACTTGAGTAATCATTGCTCTCTTCCAGTGTCTGCAATAGCAGGAGGCCAGGAGTCAGAACCTGATATGGAAGCCTTGTACTTTAACATGGGCTGTGGGCATCTTAACTGTCATCTTAACCATTAGGCTAAATGCCTACCCCAGTACATCCATCTAAATGGTAGTCCAGCTTACTTTTAATAATGTCAAGGCTTTGAGAATTATGAAGAATTGGGATTCATTGCCAGTTTATTGACATCAATTATTTTTAATCAATTGTTGACATCAATTATTTAACTTATACTTAAATTTATATTTAATATAAATTGAAGTCTCTGGAAAGCACATATTTAGGCCATAGATCCCTTGTACATCGATAAGTGTCAAAGAACTTCTCTTTTTATTTTTATTTTATTTTTTTTAATTTATTTATTTATTTTGACAGGCAGAGTGGACAGTGAGAGAGAGAGACAGAGGGAAAGGTCTTCCTTTGCCATTGGTTCACCCTCCAATGGCTGTCGCGGTCGGCGCGCTGCGCTGATCCGATGGCAGGAGCCAGGTACCTATCCTGGTCTCCCATGGGGTGCAGGGCCCAAGGACTTGGGCCATCCTCCACTGCACTCCCTGGCCACAGCAGAGAGCTGACCTGGAAGAGGGGCAACTGGGACAGAATCCAGAGCCCCGACCGGGACTAGAACCTGGTGTGCCGGCGCCGCAAGGCGGAGAATTAGCCTAGTGAGCAGATGTGAATGGGATGGGAGAGGGAGCGGAGATGGGATGGTTGCGGGTGGGAGGGAGGTTATGGGGAGAAAAAGCTGCTATAATCCAAAAGCTGTACTTTGGAAATTTATATTTATTAAATAAAAGTTAAAAAAAAAAAGAACTTCTCTAAGATAAAGATTATTTACAAGGGGGGAGTATTTGTGGCAGTAGTTGGGCGGCTGCTTGGGATGCCTACACCCCATGTTGGAGTACCTAGTTCAAGTCCCCAGTCTGCTCTCCAGTTAAACTTTCTGCTGGTGTGTACCTGGCTCAGATGGTTGGCTCTCTGCCATCCATGTTGAGGGTCTGGATTGGGACCATGGCTCCTGGCTTTGTCCTGGCCCAGTTCTGGCTATTGCTGCCATTTAAAGAGTGAGCCAGTGGATGGGACATGTCTCTGTCTCTGTCTTTGTCTCTCTTCTCTTCAAATCAATTGAAAATAAATATAATTTTTTTTTAAAATAAGAATAATTATAAAATATATAATCCAGGTCTCAAAGCAGGGAGCCCATTTCTCAAGAAGTTTACCCTACCTGCCGGTTATACCTTATTCCAATGCTTTTAAAATTTTAGTGGGTGTTTTAGTGTTCTAGAGTTGCCAGAACAAAATGTCACAAACGAATTGGTTCAAGCAACAGAAGTATGCTCACAGTTCTGGAGGCCAGAAGTCTAAGATGGACATGTCCGTAGGTCTGGTTTCTATGGAGGCCCCTCAGCACCACTTTGCTGTGTCCTCACCTGGCCTTTCCTCTGTGAGTCACATCGCACCCTCACCCTTCTTGTCTCATAAGGGCACAGTCACATTGGATTAGGACCCCACCCTGATGACCTCAGGTCACAGGTTTTTTTTATTTTTACTTGCCAGGCCCCATAATTGCATGAGGCAATTCTTCAAAATGTTTATTAAATTTGTAAAATATCATAAGCTTATTTATACAATTATAATATATAATTACATATTATGTATTTATATAATCGTACTTCAAGCTTATTTTGGAGAACCATGATAGAGGTTGGAGTTTGTGAACCCAAGAGGCTTCCATAGCCTTGGCAGCTCATGACATGTCACTTTAAAGTGCTTCTTAAACAGCAGGAAATGAGATTCTGCTGGGACTCTATCTGACTCTGGCCTGACGTCTAAATTGCCCAAGTGTCCTGTAATTGAAATTCTTGTGAGGTTGAAAACTCTGTTTCTGTCCTCCACACTGAAGCAGCAATAAACAATGGTTATAAAACTGAAGAAATAAAAGTCAGCAGAAAGAAATCTTCTCCGAGATGAAATTAACCATGTTGTCTTCCTACTCAAAACCATTGCTTTAGAAACTCTCAAATTAGAAGCCAATGCATTGAGCAACTCTGAAGATAAAAGGACAAGTCCATTGATCAGAGTGTTCATGCATTCAACTGATTTGCAGAAAGTTCCTTGGCTGTGATTTTTCAAGCATGGAGCTGGCTTTGAGGAAATCACAAGGAAATGTCTTGAATTTTACAGAGGAACATAGTGTCAAGCCACCTCCACAAACCAGAAACAAAAACAACTTTTCATAAAACCAAACCAAATCCAAAAGCAAACCTGGAAACTACTGCAGAATGGTTGAGTTCCACCTATAGCTGCAGAAGGTAGACCAGCATCCAGACACCCACATATACCCCGAGCATACGTCAGAGGGAATCAAACCAGAATCTTCTTACAGGTACAGCAAGGTGCCCTAGGGGCAATCAGACAAAGGAGAGTATGCAGGTTTTCAGTGCTGTATAACAAAGTGCTACCAGTTTGGTGACTGAAGCTCCCATACATTCATTAGCACGCAGTTCCTGTGGGGCAGGAAGCCAGGTAGGGCTCAGTGTGTCCTCCCAAGGCCATAGTTGACGTCTATGCAGCATTCTCCTCTGCAAACGTGGCCTGGGCAGCATCTGCTTCTTATCTCCCTCAGATTATTGACAGAATTATTTTTTCGTTGGCTGCAGGGCTGACAGTTTCAGCCTATTGTTGTTGTCGACCTTCAGGTCGTTGAGGCTTCTTGTGACTCCCTGACACGTGAGCGCCTCCGGCACAGCCTCTTTCTTCATGACAGCTTGCAATGGGAAGACAGAGAACATGTCTGCTAGTGCCATGGAGACGGATGGAATGTGCTACAGTTATAGCAGTGACACCCCGTCACATTTGCTATGCCTGTTCTTTGGGTTAGGAGCAAATTGCAGGTCCTGTCCACATTGAAGATGAGATCATAGCAAGGGTATGACCACTGGGAGACAGGGATTATGGGGGTCACTCAGAACCCATCTGCCAGGCAGCTTTTCGAGAGAAAGAATCCAGGACTTCCCATGGGTTAACAAAGGAGCTCCCTCCTCCTTAGAATTTAGAATCTTTGTTTTTCCTCCAAATTTCAGTAAAATTTGATAATTTTTCTGGGTCAGAGACTACTGTATGTTTTTCATTTACTGCTTTATTGAATTTAAGGAGTGTCTTTGTTAAGATTATTTTGTTCTTTCTCCACTGTTTTATACTGGATATATTGAAGACAGATACCTTACATGTTAGTTTATAAATCATCAAACCACAAGAAGCACAATAGGACCAGATACCCCAGAATTGGAGCTGGATGTAGCAATTGGATCAATGTGAGCGTTGCTTCTTGGGCACGGAATGAGAATGTTCCAGGAATGAGAAGAATATGAGTAGCCATAGAGGCACCTTTATTAAAGAATGTTAGTTTTATGCCTTGAAAGCCAGTATCTTCATTCTTTCCTCTCGATTCTTAGCTGGGCCCATAGATTTCTTCCTTCCTTCCTTCCTTCCTTCCTTCCTTCCTTCCTTCCTTCCTTCCTTCCTTCCTTCCTTCCTTCCTTCCTTTCTTTCTTTTTGACAGGCAGAGTGGACAGTGAGAGAGAGAGGCAGAGAGAAATGTCTTCCTTTTGCCATTGGTTCACCCTCCAATGGCCGCCGTGGCCAGCGCGCTGCAGCCGGTGCACAGTGCTGACCCAATGGCAGGAGCCAGGTACTTATCCTGGTCTCCCATGGGGTGCAGGGCTCAAGTACTCGGGCCATCCTCCATTGCACTCCCTGGCCACAGCAGAGAGCTGGCCTGGAAGAGGGCAACCAGGACAGAATCCGGCGCCCCGACCGGGTCTAGAACCTGGTGTGCCGGCGCCACAAGGCGGAGGATTAGCCTAGTGAGCCATGGCGCCAGCCTTGCCCATAGATTTTATCATGAAGATAATGCATATCCAACACAAGTTGTTAACTGGGGTTGCTGGATATCTTGTGTATAGCGCTGCCCAACCCAACAAGATTTCCCCATTCCTCATGACTTGTGAACAGCTCCATGTTCATGTATATGAAAAACATGTTTCAGTTTTCTGAGCCTAATATCTAAACTTAGTTTAAAAATAATCTCAGGGGCTAGTGCTGTGGCGTATTGGGGAAAGCCACTGCCTGCAGTGCCAGCATCCCATATGGGCGCCAGTTGGAGACCCGGGTACTCCACTTCTGATCCAGCTTTCTGCTATGGCCTGGGAAAGCAGTAGAAGATGGCCCAAGCCCTTGTGCCCCTGCACCCATGTGGGAGACCTGGAAGAAGCTCCTGGCTCCCGGCTTTGGATCAGCACAGCTCTGGCCATTGCAGCCTACTCTCCCTCTCTCTCTCTCTCTCTCTCTTTGTCTCTCTGCCTCTCCTTCTCTGTTTGTAACTCTGACTTTCAAATAAATAAATAAAACTTTTTTAAAAATCTCAAATAGTTTTTTGATCTTAACTTACTTTGTGTTACCCAGAAGGGCAACTACCATGTAAATTGGGAGATAAACATATTTTGTTTTGTTTGGAATTTTACTATGAGCAGGTTATCATTTCAGTTCACAATTGATCATAATGATGGGATTAAGAGTCAGAGGGATCACATAAACAAGACTAGTGTCTGCTGATGCTGGCTGATAGAATTAAAAAGGAGAGAGCGATCCAACATGGGAAGTGGGATACACAGCAGACTCATAGAATGGCAGATGTCCTAAACAGCACTCTGGCCTCAGGATCAGCCCTTGAGACATTCGGAACTGACTGAAGAGCCCTTGAGAGTATTTTAGGCATGGAAAGCCAAGACACTCTGGCAAAAAAAAAAAAAAGAAAGAAAAAAGAAAAAGAAAAAGAAAAAGAAAAAGAGACCTAGATAAAGGATCTCTACAAGTGAGATCCCAGAGGAAGGAGCGGGCCATCAGGGAGGGAGGTGCCTTTCTCTGGGGGGAGGAGAGAACTTCCACTTTGACTATGACCTTGTCTAAATAAGATTGGAGTTGGCGAACTCGGGAGGCTTCCGTGGCCTTGGCGGCTCATGACAGGAGCCTAGGGTGATTGCTGATGCCATAAACAAGAGATCAATTTGTTGGGAGTCACTGTGCACTTACTCCTCATGTGGGGTCTCTGTCCTTGGTGTGTTGTGCAATGTGAATTAATGCTATAACTAGTACTCAAACAGTACTTTACACTTTGTGTTTCTGTGTGGGTGCAAACTGTTGAAATCTTTACTTAGTGTGTACTAAGTTGATCTTCTGTGTATGAAGATGATTGAAAATGAATCTTGGTGTGAGTGGAGTGGGTGAGGGAGTGTGAGAGGGGAGGGTTGCAGGTGGGAGGGAAGTTATGGGGGGGGGCCACTGTAATCCGTAAGCTGTACCTGGAAATTTGTATTTGTTAAATAAAAGTTAAAAAAGAGAGAGAGATGAATGTATTTTGTTTTGTTTGGAATTTTACTATGAGCAGGTTATCATTTCATGAAATCATACCAATAAGATTAATGCCCCTGTGTGCTTAGGTTGTCAGTACTTCTTTGGTCTGTACTTCTGTCCCATGGTATTTGGATATTCTATTATGCTCTTTAGTGTACTAATAATTGCATTGAAATTCATAATATGGCCCATTTCTTTTTCACATTACAGATTACTTTGAAATTGTTTGTGAAGGTAGATTATTTGATTTAAGACGTTTATTTCAGAATAGAAAATGTACTATAATTTTTTTGTTAAAAGGAAGAGGAGGGTTTTTTAGCATAGAAAATTTTTCAGAATAGAAAATGTATTATAAATGTATTATAGGCCAGCGCCATGGCACAATAGGTTAATCCTCCACCTGTGGTGCCGGCATCTCATATGGGCACCGGTTCTAGTCCCTGCTGCCCCTCTTCCAATCTAGCTCTCTGCTGTGGCCTGGGAAAGCAGTAGAAGATGGCTTAAGTGCTTGGGCCCCTGCACCTACTGGGAGACTGGAAGAAGCACCTGCCCCCTGGCTTCAAATTGGCGCAGCTCCAACTGTTGCGGCCATTTGGGGAGTGAACCAGTAAAAGGAAGAACTTTTTCCTGTCTCTCCCTCTCACTGTCTATATCTCTACCTCTGAAATAAATAAGTAAATAAAATCTTTTAAAAATGTATTATAAATGTATAGAATAGAAAATGTGTTATAAATTATTATTTATTTTTGTAAAAAGGAAGAGGAGGACTTTTTCCTCAACAGTTAAGATGCCAAATAAGATGCCTGGATCTGGAGACAGTGTTGTGGTATAGTAGGTTAAACTGTCACCTGCAATATTAGAATCCCACGTGAGTAACAATTCTAGTCCCAGATGTTCCAGCTGTGAAGCAGTTCTCTGTATGTGCCTGGGAAAGCAGCAGAAGATGGCCCAAGTGACTGGGCCTGACACTCTTTTGGGAGAACGGGATGGAGTTCCTGGCCCCTGGCTTCAGCATGGCCCAGCCTCAACCATTGTGGCTATTTGGAGAATCACCCAGCAGATAAAGATTCCACCTCACTCCTTCACTCTCTTTCTCTTTCCCTGCCCCTCTAACTGCCTTCCAAGTAAAATAAAATCATGTTTTAAACAACAACAAAAAAAAAAGATGCCAGGATCACGCACTGGCTCTCGGTTTTGCCTCCAGCTTCCTGCTGATACACCCCCTGGGAGGTTGAAGTAACTGGGTTTCTTCCACCCACATGGCTGGGTTGAATTCCCAGCTCCCATCTTTGGCCCAGGCGTTTTGAGGAATAAGTCAGAGAAAGGGAGTGCTGTATCTCTCTCTCTCTCTCTCTCTCTCTCTCTCTCTTTCTCTCCCCACCTGCCCGGGCCCCCTCATCTCTTTTCTTCTCATATAAATACTTTTAAAATACTTTTTAAAAGGAATTTTCAGTATGACAGGGTTGAAACATACTAATTTAAGTAAAATGACTATGTCACTGAGTGGCTAGAGATTAGAGCATCTGAAAATGAACAGATTAGTCACACGAAGTGAAAAACTGTCTCATATTCCCTACTTTTAGAGTGTCTCCTCTTATGTTCCTGCAGGCGAAACCTCTATGTTTTCAAACCAACCAATGGTCATCATTGCGATGATCATGTTTTGTAAAAACTAGTCAGGACTCCTGTGAGAACCACAAAAGCAGCCATGGGGATTCTGAGTCAGACTGTTGTACACACGTTATCTTAAAGAACCTTTCACCTCGACATGGTTAATGGATATGGAGCAGTGAGCTACTGATCAAAGGACTCCAGTTTAAATCCCTCTTCTATCTCTTATTAGCTATCATTTGGGTGAATGTCTGATCTTTCTCCCTAATCCTCAGTTTTCTTGTTGATTAATAAATTAGAGGAAAACAATGAATGTAATTCATAGATTGATGTGAGGATTAAATGAGATACAACTTTGAAGGGTATGCCCTCTGGGTTACTTTAGAAGGTGTGTTCTTCCTCTAAAAAGATAATATACCGCATTCATACATGTGATGCATTAGTTACTGTCCAATAATCCTTACTTATCAACTTGCTATTTGAAGTTTCTGAATTTAAGAGTATATATTTAAAAATCTGACGAAGTTTCTAAAAATTAGAGATGAACAATATCTAAGAGTAAAAAAAATACAGAAAGTAGAATATTCCTTCTTTAGTAATAAGATGCCATTACTAAGTAAGGAATAGATCTATTGACTAATAGCTTTTGGGGGGAATGAAATAATATAATTACTGCATTTGAATTAAGCAATATACTTATAAATAATCTATCAATCAAAGATAATCACACACCGAAGATTAGAAAACAGTTTTAAAGTGCTGATTACAAAAATATAGTATGTTGGATTTTATGTGAATAGTCAAAAATGATCATAGGAGAATGCATGCTTTTAGGTGCTTCTATCAGAAAAAAGTAAAGTTAAAGTGCAGATTAGCAGGCCCATATTTACTGCAATTCAATTTGCAAGAGATAAGATACGGAGTCAAACCAGATGTCCATCAGCTGATGACTGGATAAGAAAATATGTAACATATACATGATGGAATACTACTCAGCCATTAAAAAGAATGAAATCCTGTCTTTCACAACAAAATGGAGGTAACTGGAGACCATTATGCTTAGTGAATTAAGCCAGTCTCCAAAAGACAAATATCATATATTTTCTGTGATTTGTGGTAACAAATATTTACAGTGTGAAAAAATTGTACATAAGTGAAATTGACATCTTGAGAGTTGATTATTGCTTATAGCCCTTGTCTATATCCCTGAAGAACAGTAGTCTTCATATTAACTACTTATTGCATTTTTTATTTAGTGGAAGATTAATCTTGTGACTACAAAGTAAATTGAAAGTAAGTCATCTCAAAAAGTAAAAGAAAAATAAGAATGGAGGAGGGAGTGTGGGAAATATTATATTCTTAAAACTGCACATATGAAATACATGAAATCGGTTTTCTTAATATAAATAAATAATTGCTAACACATACATGCAAGCTATGAATTATGCTTTTTTATCAATAAATTGGAAATTGAAGAACAATAAACCAAAAGAATATAGATAGAAAATACTTAGAATAAAATAGACATAAGATATATGTAAGACATATGTAAAATAAGACATAAATAAGTAAATCAATAATGTTAAACACTCGATTTTTGAAAATAATTACTAAATCTCAAGCAAAAATTACTAAGAAAATAAAAGAAAAAATTTCCTAAATTTCATTAGTAAAATGAATGAATATGTAACATCACTCCAAGTCTTAATTAATAAAAATAATACGAAGATATTATGAGCTTATTGAAAAGATGATGTAAGGATATGATGCTGTTACTTACCAAAGTACATAAATTTGGCGATGTTTTGCTAAAAATTTACCAAACCTACTCAAGAAGAAACAAAAAACTCAGTAGGCATGTGTCTAATATAGAAATTAAATTCATGATTTAAGACTTTCCTCCAATGGAAATACACAAGTGATTTGACAGGCTAATTCTAGTGTATATTTGCAGAAGAATCAATAATGATTTCACTTACATTTTTTAAGAGGAAAGAAAAATGGGGAATATTTCCAGTTCATTTTATACAACCATATGAGCCTGATATCAAGGTCGTGGAAAAATATTACAAGAAGAGAAAAAGTGCATACCAATATCTCTCATGGACAGAGATAAAAAACCTAAATAAAAATTAATAAATCAAATCCAGTTATACACAAAAGAGTAGTGCTACATCATGATGAAGTGAGATTTATTCATTCATGTGCTGGCAAATATTTAACTACTGAACCTCCAAATTGAAAAGGTATATATATATGAACACATGTATGTACAAGTTCATTGCAGACTTGCTGATGTGAAGGCTACTTACAACATGATCTATAAATCACAATAAAATATAGATAGATTTTATTTAAAATTAATTGAGACTCACTAATTTTGTAATGAGTTCCTATTTGTAGACAGACTATGAAGAATTAATGAAGGTTCGACCTGAATGTTGGTTGATTTTGTGGTTTATGAGAATAATATGAAGAGAAACAATGAAGATGCAAAATAGGACTTTACTTACTCATCAATAAAACCAATAACATCTTTCAGCTAACAGGTTACAAATAATGGAATTTTTTTTAACTTTTATTTAATGAATTTAAATTTCCAAAGTACAGCTTATGGATTACAATGGCTTCCCCCCATAACGTCCCTCCCACCCGCAATCCTCCCCTTTCCCACTCCCTCTCCCCTTCCATTCATATCAAGATTCATTTTTGATTCTCTTTATATACAGAAGATCAGTTTAGCATACATTAAGTAAATATTTCAACAGTTTGTTCCCACACAGAAACAAAGTGAAAAATACTCTTTCAGTATTAGTTATACCATTAATTCACATTGGACAACACATTAAGGACAGAGATCTTACATGAGTAGTAAGTGCCCAGTGACTCCTGTTGTTGACTTAACAAATTGACACTCTTGTTTATGGCATCAGTAATCACCCTAGGCTCTTGTCATGAGCTGCCAAGGCTATGGAAGCCCCCTGAGTTCACCGACTCTGATAGTATTTAGACAAGGCCATGGTCAAAGTGGAAGTTCTCTCCTCCCTTCAGAGAAAGGTACCTCCTTCTTTGATGACATGTTCTTTCCGCTGGGATCTCACTCACAGAGATGTTTCATTTAGGTTTTTTTTTTTTCTTTTTTCCCAGAGTGTCTTGGCTTTCCATGCCTAAACTACTCTCATGGGCTCTTCAGCCAGATCCAAATGCCTTAAGGGCTGATTCTGAGGCCAGAGTGCTGTTAGGACATCTGCCATTCTATGGGTCTGCTGTGTATCTCACTTCCCATGTTGGATCGTTCTCTCCCTTTTTGATTCTATCAGCTAGTATTTGCAGACACTATTCTTGTTTATGTGATCCCTTTGGTTCTTAGTCCTATCATTATGATCAATTATGAACAGAAATTGATCACTGGGACTAGTGAGATGGCATTGGTACATGCCACCTTGATGGGATTGAGTTGGAATCCCCTGGTATGTTTCTAACTCTACCGTTTGAGGTAAGTCAGCTTGAGCATGTCCCGAATTGCACATCTCTTCCCTCTCTTATTCCCACTCTTATATTTAACAGCGATCACTTTTCAGTTAAGTTTCAGCACTTAAGAAGAATTGTGTATTGATTACAGTATTCAACCAAAAGTATTAAGTAGAACAAACAAAAAAGATACTAAGAGGGATAACATATTAAGCTGCTCATCAACAGTCAGGGTGAGGGCTGATCAAGTCACCGTTTCTCATAGTGTTCATTTCACTTTAACAGGTTTTCTTTTTGGTGCTGAGTTAGTTGTCACCTATCAGGGAGAACATGTGGTGTTTGTCCCTTTGGGATTGGCTTATTTCACTCAGCATAATGTTTTCCAAATTCCTAACAGGGATCACTTTTCAGTTAAAATTTAAACACCTAAGAATAATTGTGTGTTAATTACAGAGTTCAACCAATGGTACTAGAACAACAAAAAAAAAACCACTAAAATGGATAAAGTATTATTTTATCATTTTTGGACTATTCACAGTGGAATGGTTATAGATTCACATGCTTTTAAGTTTAAACTGCATTACTAGATTTTTCTCACTTGCTTAATTAAATGTAGACAACAAAACAATGCATCAAAGCTTTCTTTGTAGTATTTCCTTATTTTCAAAGTTCAAATATTCTAATAAGTTATCAATATGAAGTGAATGAATGAGAATAGGGAAGAAATCCACAGTAATATACCATTGTGTTGCATTTCCATCAGACAGATGAAATAGATTTACAGCATTGATTAAAGTAAAATGTAATAAAATAATAAGAAAATGATGAATTTTGAATATTTACTTTCTTTGTTTTTAATATAATCTCTTGAGTTATTATTTTGCATAACTTTATATTTAATGATGTCTATATTTAGAAACTAGCTAGCAGAATTCCTGAAAATTTAACAATCAGTTCTCAGGGGATGGTATACACTGACTCCAGCACAGATCTGGTGTTACCCCAACAATGCAAGATTGATGTAGCGTTAAAATATGAGCAATGTACTATCATATTAACCAGATAAAAGAGAAACTATATAGTCACCTCAATAAAAGTGTAAAATATTTGATACATTTCAGTATTCGTTTATAACAAGAACTCTCAACAATCCAAGACTAGAAGCTAGTCTCAACAATTGAATAAATAGTATCTACAAAAACCCTACAGCTAATACAGTTAAATGAGGATTTGGTAGTGATAAGGCATGGGTAAGTTTGCTATCCTGCCAACTGGTTAGACCATAGGACACAAGAGCAGGATAATGAGTTATTTGGTGCTGGTTAAGCTACACTGTGGAAGCCTCAAACTCCATACAATGAAATGTTATGTGAAAGGCATAGACTTAGAAACCTGATGAGGTAGCACTACAGACTTAATCAGAAAACAAGATGCTGCTGAAGAACTGGCGGCTCAGGCCTCAGTGACTCACTTCAGGTAAGCTCCTGCCCCTACCAGGGATGAAGGGGTCGACTCCAGATCCCGCGATCTCAGCGAGTCAGACATGCTCTTACTTTTCTTTGCACTCTCATGGGATCACTGTATTCTTAGGAAGGTAACTCCAGGATATTATACAAAGGACAAGTTAATAAAAAGAATCTAAGTAATGCAAAGAACTTTAAATCTGCGAAAGTATATCAAAAGTTCATAGAAAACAAGATTAAAATATAAGGTTTTGGATCCAAAAACATTTTTAAATCCCTGCATACATAACAATAATAAGTTTGTAAATTTTAATCATGTTTGTATGTTTTCTCCTACTTATGATGTTTAAAACCTATCAGAGAAATGGATATACTAGATTTAGAGTTTTAATTAACTGTTTTACAATAAATAAATTTAATTCATTACATTAGCAAATTTCTATTTCTTACTTGGATAAATATTCTAGCTATTTAGAAGAATGGTGCATGTTTAATGTTAAATAAATGTTAATGTTTAATTAATAAGGTAACTCTGTTAACCATTAAATAAACATGTAGCAGTGAATGTATACATCTGTGCGCCAAACCTATTCAGATACTGATAAATTTATAAAGGATATGGACAATGTTTAAATTAAATACACTTACCCAGAAGTATTCATTGTAGTAAACAATTGCTTTAAGATTTAATATAGGGGCCGGTGCTGTGGCGCAGTGGGTTAACGCCCCGGCCTGAAGCGCCGGCATCCCATATGGGCGCCAGTTGGAGATCCGGCTGCTCCACTTCCGATCCAGCTCTCTGCTATGGCCTGGGAAAGCAGTACAAGATGGCCCAAGTCCTTGGGCCCCTGCACCCGTGTGGGAGACCCGGAAGAAGCTCCTGGCTCCTGGCTTTGTATCGGCGCAGATTCCACTCTGGCCATTGCGTCCATCTGGGGAGTGGGCCAGCAGATGGAGGACCTCTCTCTCTCTCTCTCTCTGCCTCTGCCCCTCTGTAACTCTGCCTTTCAAATAAATAAATAAATATTGAAGAAAAAAAAGAAAATGGTGAATGCACCAATATAAATATTTCATGATTTAATTTTATAAACAAATACAATTGTGCATTTCTTCAACTGTGTGGATTACCTAGAATATGCATGAGTGTTTTAGTTCTAGTGACTTTAATGATTTTGAAAACTTATTTTCAAAGAAGGTAGTATTAACCGCATTTTCTTATTTTCTCTAAAAGACTAGTTCTTTAACTTACATCAGACTTTCAGCAACTGTTTAAAATGTACTTGTATTTTTACATGTGCATGATTCTGTTAACATAAATGGTGCTCTACATTATTGCTGCAGAAAGAATGTAAGTATATGATTGAGTAGCATAGACCCTGGAAAATTCGATAATAAATATTGAATCACATATTGTTGGATTGTAAGTTAGGGATGCTGGGCGGAGTATTAATTACCTCACTGCTCAGCATCATAGTATGCGTCTAGCTCTTGGGTAGGAAAGAAGATACTTGGGAACAGAGGGAGGAAGAACCCTGCTGGCATGTGAAGGCCTGAGCTCTGGGGCATGAGGTTACCCACAACCCTAGGATTCAGTATCTTCAACTCAACCATGAGAGAAATCATATTAATTTTTTAAGTTTTATTTTTTGAAAGGCAGAGTGACAGAGAGAGGGGGAGAGATAGACAGAGCTTCCATCTGCTGGTTCACTCCCCATATAGCCACAATAGCCAGGTCTGGACAAGACCAAAGAGCTGGGAGCTATGAACTCTGTCCGTTTTTTTTTTTTTTTTTTTTTTATTGAAAGGCAGAGTGGACAGTAAGAGAGAGAGAGACAGAGAGAAAGGTCTTCTTTCCGTTGGTTCACTCCACAAATGACCGCTACGGCTGGCGCTGCGTTGATCTGAAGCCAGGAGCCAGGTGCTTCCTCCTGGTCTCCCATGCGAGTGCAGGTGCCCAAGCACTTGGGTCATCCTCCACTGCACTCCTGGGCCACAGCAGAGAGCTGGACTGGAAGAGGAGCAACCGGGACAGAATCCGGTGCCCCAAAAGGGACTAGAACCCGGGGTGCCGGCACTGCAGGTGGAGGATTAGCCTAGTGAGCCTCTGTGTCGGCCATGTCCTGGGTTCCAACATGGCGGCAGGGGCAGCAGATACACAGGGATGCCATCTATTGGTTCACTTCCCAAAGGCCCAAAGTAGGCAGGGCTAGGCCAGGCTGAGGCAGGGAACTTGGGACTTGGAACTTCAAACTCATTCTTGATCTCCCATTGTGGATTCAGAAACCCAACCATTGCCTCCCAGGAGTTGGGACTTGAACCCACGCACTCCAATGTGGAATGTGGGTATACCAAATGACCGCCTAATTTCTTTGCCAAATGCCTGTCCCATTTATATAATAATTATGTATTTCCATTATTAATGCTTTTCTTTAATAAGCGTGTTTACCAGATATGTGATCAAAACAGTTGAAAATGGATGTTTATTGAATGGCCATTACAATTATATTTTTCAAAGTGATTTTTCTCCTTTATTTTTAATTTTTTTCAAACATTCTATCATCTCTATACTCTCTTTGGCTTAGGTAATTAGTACATTAGTTTGTCTATTGTATGATATCATATTTTCTGTAAAAAAAGTATTTGTATAAATTTCTAAGGATTTATGTTATTTATTTATTTGACATATTTATCCCACTGAACCATAATGCTGGCCCCAATATAAACTTTATAATATATCCTCAGTGAATAAATGTTGCAAGTGACATTTCTGAGGTGTACACCTCATTATCAAAATTAAAATTAGGTATGTACATTGTAAATATTTCTACGGTGGATCATTGTATTATTTGTACTATTAAATCATTGTAGCCTTTTTCTGACATGACAAGATTCTTCCAATAAGTATCTCTTTTCTGCTGAGTGTTCTTTGATTTAAACCATGGAATAGCAATCACTTGAAAGTTTGGTCTGTCTGTGAGTAAATCATTTACTGGCCAATGAAGACCCTACTGCTTTAGTTTAGATTTATAACATGATACTTTAACATTTTAATTTTATTTATTTTAGCTTATGCGTGAAGTACTTCAGTCATAGGTACTGTTTTATTTTCTAAGAACTGGTTGTATTATAAAGAATTTATGGAATTCTAGGAAACAAAAATAAGGATCATTCAAAATGAGCTTTCCCTTGTTTCCCTCCACCCTCAAATAATCACATCCTTCAAGCCACAGTAAACTGACATTTTAAAAAATTGCTCCAGTAAGTATACTTGTAATCAAATGTGATTGGGGTGCTTGCTAGTTCAATGTCAATTCCCCCAGCTAGATTGTAAACTGCTCGGACAGATGGTTTCATGCAGTACTGTGTAGATTGTTCATAGGAATAGTGCCTAGCACACAGTCAGTTAACAACTGATATTTATCAAATCAATGAGATAACACATGAAAATATTAGCCAAGCATTTTATTTGAAGAAATAGGAAAGAAGTATTGTTTATAGTGACGGAAAAGGCAAGGCTAACGGATGTCATAATCATTTCCAAGCAAATGCTATCAAAAAGTTGTTAGCCATTCATATTTTTGGTGCTCCAATTTGTTCTTTTTAATTCTCACCAAGTCCTCTCAAAGTTTAGGCTTATTGTTCTAGTTTACACAGAATAGGAAACTAAAACCAGGGGAATTAAATAACTTGCCTGAAGTCACTCAGCTGCTACATCTGACTAAAGGGATGTCAAGGACTGACTTGTGCCTCCCAAAATTCATTTGTTTAAGCCATGAATTCCAGTGTGACAATATAAGAATCTAGAGTAACTAAGGTATACTAAGGTTGAATGGAGTCAGAAGGGTGGATCCCTAATCCCACGTGGCTTGTGTCCCTGGAAGAAGCTGCCAGGGAGCTTTCTCTATCACACACAAAGAGGCCATGTGAGGCCATCCACAAGCCACAGGGATGTCACCAGCACGCAATCCCAACAGCATCTCGGACTTCTACACTCCTGAAATGTGAAGAAATACATTTCTACTCTTTTAAAGCCACTCAGTCTGTGGTGTGGTATTTTGTTTTGGCAGCCTGAGCTGACTAGCATAAGTGAAAGGGGATGGGGTGAGAGAGAGAATATGTGACACACACACACACACACACACATACACACACACACAGAAAGAGAGAGAGAGAGAGAAGGAGAAAGGAAGAAAGAAGGAAGGGAGGGAAGGCAACAAAAGAGAGAGTGAGAGAGGAAGGAAGAAAAGAATACAATTTAAACCAACATTAATAATTTCTTTATATAAATTTGGAGATGGAAAATTGTGGACTGCCTTCCATTGGACCACTTTAATAATCGGCTAGGCTATTATTTCTCTTGTATGGTTTAGATTTTATTCTTCTTGGAGGCAGTGGCATGAATTAGATCATGCGTGAGAAGAACTGCTGATCTGTGTTTCCAGAGACGAAAAGAAATAAAAAAGAGGACTTTAATGAGAATCAGACCTTAATCTTAAAGGGAAGACAACTGGTCCTCTTTTTTTTCTTTCTCTCCCCTGTTGCCCCTTTGTGTCTCATCTGTCTATAACCCTGTGTTGATGAGGGGCCTTCATGCACCACAGAGAATACAGTAAGAGGACATTTTGCTGAAGGAAATGCAGTTCAAGAGAATAAAGAGTTTGCAGTGAGGGCAAAGAGAACTAAGATATTTCCCCCGTGGGCAGTTTGAAAGACAAGCCCTGTGTGGGACCTTGCAGAGGCGCTGTTGTGAGCTCCCAGATACGACCTTAGAAAGCATGGTCCTGCAGCCAACCCTTTGTCTTTGCAACCCTAAAATGCATGGTCCTGCAGCCAACCCTTTGTCTTTGCAACCCTGAAACGCATGGTTCTGCAGCCAACCCTTTGCCTTTGCAACCCTAAAACTCCTGGGCAGACGTGAATGAGACTCTGCACTGGGACAACCATTGCTTTAGGCAAGATTGTGTGCCTCAGACACCAAGAGGCATCAGGAGCATTTAGAAGATTAAGCTTTTAGTTCCCTTGAGTCTTTCCATTCTTAAACAGCAAAACAATTTGAGCATTGGCAACAAAAAGCTTTCAACAATATGATGAATGTGTCTCTTGGTCGTAACTAGAAAATGTATACATAAACAATATATCTAGGATCTCAGCTGAATCTCAGATTTTATATAGACCAGGTTATACCAACGTTCATCTAACATTTAAGTCTCTTTTGGAGATGTGCATTTGACTTAGTGGTGAAGAAATTTGCATCTCATATCACAGCACCTGGTTTTGTACCCAGATCTGTCTCCTTCCTGCAGCTTCCTGCCAATGCAGACCCTGGGAGTCAGCAATGATGGTCCTAGTAATTGGATGCCTGTCAGCCACGGGAGACACCTGGCTTAAATTCCTGACTCCTGGCCTACTGTGGACACCTGCAGAGGGACCCAGTGGATGGCAGCTTTCTCTTTGTCTCTCAAACACATAAATACATATTTTTAAACAACTCTTAAATTTCCTTTTGACAGTCCAGAAACTATCATTTTCATCCATGCACTCATTACCCTAACAAATACATTTTCCACACCTACTCTGCGTTAGGTATGAACAACCTCAACAATGGGAACACACTCTCTGCCATCGTATGGTTGGCTTTCTTATTTGGAATAGAGAAAAAATACAGGACAGATTAAAATCTAAATCATTCAGAGTAGTAATCTAGACAGAAAGCATATGGGATGTTATAATAGAATAGGTCAGAAGTTGTCCAAAGTTAGAGACGCCACATACATCAACATTCCAGTGCTTTTCTGTCAAGCGTGAACATTTGACTTGATGGACACCTTGTGGAAATCACAACCAAAACTAAGTAACCATTTATACAACTTCCTTGCCGCGGCATTCTTCTGGATAACACCTGGAAAAATTTGCTGTGCAAGGCAAGACTCTTAGCCATTCTTGCTCATCTGGAAATGAACTGCTTGGTAAACCTCATTAAATATATAGAGCATGGTACCAAAGTAATTCAAGAATGGTGATTATGTCCCATGTTCCAGATTTCCATTTTATAACCATACTGCCACTCAGCCATTTGTATTTTAGATTTCCATTTGCAGCAGCATACTTCAATGATCATTTTCAATTTTAGGATGTTGTATTAGGTCAGGATTTGTTGGCACTGACAAACAAACAAAACCTCAGTTCCTTCACATGAAAAGCTATGTGTTTTATTAACATCAGTTCAAATTCAAGCCACTTATCTTGGCTATTGTCCTTTCAGTAGACTCTTCCATCCGGTTTCTTTGTTCTGATCATGCTCCCAGCTGAGTTGCTTAGCTTTGCTGCCAGATTTCCCACCAGAGAAAAGGAGACCACCTGGGGAGTTTCATGACCAGGCAGGAAGAGGTGTGTATCATTGCTATTCACCTGGCTTAGAATTCAGTCCTGTAGCTCCAACCTACCCGGAATAAGGCTCTGAGATGTAGCCTCCCTGGGTAGCCAGGAAGAGATGTAGGCTCGTTTAGTCAGTCTCTGTGGCAGTTCATCATTCAAACCATCACAGAATCTTCTCATTCTTCCTCTCACACCTAGGCCTCTCTTCCTAAGAGCAGTCACTCAAACTCCTATCCAATCACTAGATCGGAGAGAAAGTCCAAAGTATTCAGATGTGGCTCTCCAGAGATATAGAAAGAGCAGAGTGTACTTGTGTGTGGATATAAATACATAGTATGTACACGTGTGCATACTCACACATGCGTACATATGCGTACATGGGCCAGGGGAGGTATGTATTTCTCACGAATTAACTCACATGATTGCGGAGGTTTGCTGAGTTCAAAATCTGATGGGGTAGGGCAGAAAGATGAAAACTCAGGGAAAATATCAATTTTACTTCAAAGGAAGTCTGAGGATAGGATCCTTCTTCCTTGGGAGAGATCAGTCTTTAAAGACCTTCAACTGCTTAGATGAGATCTATCCACATTGCAGAGCATAATCTTCTTTACTCAATATCCACAGATTGAAGTGTTAATCTCATCCCCACATCAAGACAAAAATTACTTGCATAGAAATATTCAGAATAATATGTGACCAAACATCTGAGCAATGCAGCCTTGTCAAGTTTACACATAAATTAACCACCATATTAGGCAATGAGCCACTCTGCTGGATTGAGAGATGATCCTCTCAATAAATCACTGATGAATAAAAAGACAAATTATTTAGCTAATTTCCTTAGTTGTTTGCATCTCAGCCTATCTCTTTCATCTTAGGAGCAGCTACTTCAAACTACCCGGAAATAAAATAGGAGAGACCACATCCTTAATTTCATCACTCCCTTGCTTAATTTTATTGAATTGAGAAGTTTACTCCTGGATGATTGTTGGTCATAGCCTCCTTCAAACACATTTCTCATCCTTTTGAGTGTAGAAGTGGTTAACCTTTCCAAAATTACAAGGTATTAGGTCCCAAACTCTCTTCTCCAAATACAATCATTTGCAAAATGGATAATTCTTTTCTAAATTAATCTTTTTCTTGTAATAATTTGATACATGCAGCCAACAGAAGCCCAAACACACTATTACTGTATTTTTCCGCCAGAGCTGTTAGCTAAGTAGGTGCAGGGTCTGCCGTTCAGTTTATAGCAGGAGACAGCTTGTCCAAATGCTTTTTTCAAAGATGTTATTTATTTATTTGAAAGGCAGAATTACAGAGAGAGAGAGGGAGAGAGAGATAGAGAGAGATCAATCTTCCATCTGCTGGTTCACTACCCAAGTGGCTGCAATTACCAGGGTTGTGCCAGGCTGAAGTCAGCAGCCAGGAGTTTCTTCTGGGTCTCCCACATGGGTACAAGGTCCTAAGGACTTGAGCCATCTTCCATTGCTTTCCCAGATGCATTAGTGCTGAGCTGGACCAGAAGTAGGGCAGCTGGGGCTCTATCCAGCATTCACATGGGATGCTGATCCTGCAGATGGTGGCTTAACTGACTGTGGCAACGTGCCAGCACCATCTCCAAATGTTCCTCAAACAGTGACTCCAGGAAGCGTCTATCTTGAGTGTTTCTATCCTCACTGAATGGTCAGTTTTCACGGAATAGAGTGTTGGAGACATGGGTGTTGTGACAATGGTTGAGGCTAATAGTGTCATACGTCATTTCTGTCTGTTTTTGGCTAGATCTTAGTAAAAGGCTTTAGTCTAATTTCCAGGAGGATTGTTGGGAAATCTAACTACCCTGTGAGCCTGCAAGGGAAAGTGAAATAGACATTTTTATTGACAGGCATTTTAAAAAATGCTTACTTATTTTATTTGCATTTGTTTGAAAGCCAGAATGACAGGAGAGGGGGGATATTGATTTTCCACCCAATGATTCATTCCCCCAAATGCCCATAATAGCCAGGGCTGGGCCAGGTTAAGCCAGGAGCCAGGAACTCCATCTGGGTGGCAGAAACCCAAGTACTTGAGTCACCATCTGCTGTTTTTCCAGATGCACTAGCAGGAAGCTGGAACCGAAGTAGAGTAGCTAGAATTCGAAAAGGGATGTGGGCATCCAAGAGGACACTTAACTCACTACACCACAATACCCACTCCCAATATGCATTTGTTTTGAAATTTTTTTGAAGATTTATTTTATTTACTTGAAAGGCAGAGTTATAGAGCGGGGCAGTGGGCAGGGGGAGATGTAGAGAGATTTTCCATCCACTGGTTCACTTCCCAAATGGCTGCAATGGCCAGAGCTTGGCCAGGTTGAAGCCAGGAGACATCTTCTTGGTCTCCCAGATAGGTGAAGGGGCCTAAGTGCTTGAGTCATCTTCCACTGTTTCACAGGCAAATTAGTAGGGCTCTGGATGGAAAGTGGAGCAGCCAGGACTTGAGCTGGTACCCATATGGGATGTTGTCACTGCAGGTGGCAGCTTAACCCTCTATGCTACAATGCTGAAGCATACCCTCCCACACACAAATGCATTTCTGAAGGTGCTATCGTTTGTTTTGCTGTGATCGGTTGTGTGTGTGTGTGTGAGAGAGACAGAAAAAAAAAAGAGAGAGACAGAGAGAAAAAAAAAAACACACACACACACAGAGTGATAGAGAGAGAGAGGTTAAAGAGTATCTTCTAGAATCCAAAACTGAAGATATGTAGTTAAGTGCCCATATATGCTAAAGAAGGTGATGGACACACTCCCACCCCCAGGCCCATGAAGAATGGGTAATATGGGTTTAATTCTCTCTCTCTCTCCAAGCACTATTTGCCTGTGTGATAGAGACCCCACATCCTGGACAAGATAATCTAATACTATTTAGGAGAAGAGAGGACTGTGTTGAAGCAGAGTGGGTAGGCTTCCCCTCTCATCCTTCAGGCCAAGGACATATCACAGCAGGAGAATTCCCTGGAGAGATTTGAGGAGGTTGCATCTCCCTTCTGGCTGCCTGATTGCTGACCAGCAGATCTATGTAGGCCTGCTGTGGGCTGCCATGGAGTAGAGCTGTGGAGCAGCTGGCTCTGTTCTTGTGGATTTTGGTGGGATTTGGGACTGAGCCTTTTACCTGGCCAGCTTCATAATGGCAGGATGACCACTATGGAGTTAGTCTCAAATTCCATTATCTAGTTCGTCTAGGATGCGTGGGTGAACCTGCGAGTAAACAGGAATCAGCAGACATGACACATTTTTGAAAGAGCCCCATAACAAGAGTTTAGGGAGCCAGAAGGCAGTGAGAATTGCATCACCTCCATCAGGAATGATGCAGTTGTGAGGGCCCCACTGGCAAGGAGAATGCTAAAGAACCAACCAAAGCATCCAGGAGAGAAAGACCCAGCAGGTGAAAGCCTGGCATGATTGAAGGCATTGGAGTCTCAGGAAGGTACAGGCTTCCTCTGTTGGACAAAGGGCACCCCTCCTTCACCTCTGGTTCCTTCTCCTTCAGCAGCTGGAGGATCCAGCAGTAGCCCCATGAGGTGGAGGGCCGTGGAGCTGGGGCTGGAGATGGCACACACATAGGGCTGCACTTGTGCCCACAGATGCCGTGTGACATTCTGCTCATGCCTGAGCTGGGGCTCCAAGATACAGACACTTCAGTTTATATCAGCCTGGAATTTTTTTATGTGCAATATTTTCCAATATTTGAAATCACTTGGTAAGCTACAGGATTTACTTGAAATGATATCCAGGAACATTAAAGGAAAATCCAAGCAAGTACATATAAAGCAGAAGTGAAAAAACAAACCCATTTGTAGGCTTTTAATCTAAACCCTGCAATAAAAATTACTACATTTGCAGTTAGCATAGATTGTATCTAAAGTAGAGGTATTTTTGACATATTAATCAATAAAATACATGAAGGGAAGTAAATTCTTTGCACATTCTCCATAAAGAAATTTTAAATTTCACTTCTGGAAATTTTAAATAATGCCCTCCCTCCCCCGGAAATTTACTAAACTAAGCAGATTAAAAAGAACATTTAAGTTAAATAAAATAAAACTCCCATGAATGCAGTTTCCCTGTTGATTTAATTATGTTAACAATTGCAAGAATAGGGGTAGGAATTTTTCAAATAGCAAAGTCCTCTTGAGTGGCCCTTCTACATACAAAGTAAGCTCTGCAGGGGAGAAAATGCATTCCTGTAAGCCTGTATATCTTCTCTTAAAACACTTTCCTAAAGCCTCCCATATGAATTGAAGAGTAAGAATCCAGCTTAATATTCTCTGCAGGTTTCATGGAGATACCCAAGACCACATGATTTCTATCTTAGAAATGCTGCTGACATGGTGCAGTCCCTCAGTGTCTTGCATCCCCGCCAAATCACATTGGGGATTCTTTTGGAATTGTGTTACCTTTATAGGTTAATTAGAGCAGACATGACACCTTGGTCATGTGGAGTTTTCTGAAACAAAAACACAACATGGGCCTCTGTTTACTTAGCAAAACCAGAGCATTACAATAAAACAAATGTCTCTGATGTTTTTCCACTGAATACACTATTCTCTGCTGATTCTTGGTAAGTGTTCATTGCAAGTGAAAAAAAGAATAACTTGCTAAGAATCTTTTCCATTCTCTCTCACCAAGGTCTGTGGTGAGACACAAACACTACATTTTGCTGTCATTTTAGCATTCGTTGATAAGGTTCACTCCATTAATCCAGCCATCCTTAGATATTATTATCAGTTGCTGCTGACTGCATAAAGATTCAAAAATGTTCTTTTTCCAAATGGATTGTATTTTATAATATTGTAAAGGTCCAGATTGGTTGATTGATTGATTGATGCCTTGACTTTGATTGCATCAGGCTCTGGTGACAAGGCCCTTGTACTGGATATTGGAATTCTACAGTAATTTCCCTTCACTGTAGAGTGGAAGCAAGGATGTATAGGGGTTGAGCTCGATTTTGCATTGCACAAGCAGGAAGCAAGATGACAACATAAGGATCCCTTTAGCTGAGAAATAGACAAAAGCCTATCCTAGAGATAAAGAAGTTGGGTGAATTCTGTGACTCTGGTAAACCTCTTTAATTCTTTTTTTCAATTTTCTTTTTAATCATTAGATATGTTATAGTTGCCCACAAAGTATTTCTTCTTTTTTCAGCGGCCTTGTGTTAAGAATCTTCTTAGTGGCTTTCCCACTCAGCTTTGAAATTTTCCTCCACATCAGGAAAACTCTCTGCCCGGTTGCTTTACATATGTTGGTGTTGGTAGAGAAATCAGTATATAAGGCCCCAACACCCCCTTGGTCTGCACCCATTCTAGCTTCTGCCTCTTTGTACTTGAATTTTCTTTGCAGAATTTGGCTAGAAAAAAGTTCATAATGATCTCTCTTTTGAAGCTGCTTCTGATCACACGGTCTTTATTCCAGTTGTTTTTTGGGGGAGGGTTATTGTTGTTGTTGTTGTTGTTATTAATTTAATCCCATCTGCTTTATGTCTTCCATAAACTTCACTAATGGCTCTTTTCCTGTTTTCTAGCACTAATATTATTTTACTCTTATTTTTCTATTTACACATGATATTAAGCCAAGTTAGGTCAACATACAGGCTGGGTCTCTCATCTTGGACTGAATTTTTTTATTTGTTTTTACTTTCTTTGGAGAGGTAAGGTCATCATACACCTTATTTTAAGGCCAGCTATTAACACTCTCTGTGCAAAGTTCCATTCATTTCATTTTTTGTACTTTTTATATGTGTATCATTTTTCCCTTCCTGCAAATGCTCACTCCCATTTTACAAGCCCCTCTTTTCTGGTACCCATTAGAGTGTTCCTGTGCCTCTTTCCCTCCCTTCCAAATTCTTTCTTTTGGGTTTTTTTCCATGACACATTACCTTTCTTTTATGTTCCTAACTTTGCTAGAGTTGGGTGTTAGGGAAGGAGAAGCCATGCTATTTCATCATTTTGTCAGAAACAGATGATGGGCAAAACATTAATATCAACATAAATAGCCATGTAGGTCAACTATTTTGATTCCAAGGTTGCTATAGCATCGCTTCCCCAAAGATATAGTTTATTCAACAATGTGTCTTGGAGTATTTAAGTAAAAGTTTTCTTCTTTAGACCAACAGTCATTTATTCGAATTGATTTGAAGAAAGATCAAGAAAACAAATTTTAATCATTTTGATCTAGCTGATGAAAATACATTCAAAGAAATTAAAGCTTGATGGTTCATAAGGAAAAATATTGTTTGTCTTTCACCATTCCAGTTGCCCTGTATGATAAAGACTTTGAGGGTTTATCCACAACTGATTTTCAAAAAAAAAAAAAGTGTACAGTAGACATGATTTGACGTAAACTTAAACTTCACATGTGGTATTGGCACTTTTGGGCTTTATGAGCTCAGAAATATTCAGAGACAATTACAGGAAGGATGTTTACTATAACTCTATCCTTAAAGAGTCGGGCAGGCAAACCATACAGTACTGTGAATGAGATACTCCACGAACAAAGGCTACAACAACAGTTTACCCAACAGCAGCTTGGGGACCTAAGTTAATGAATCTCTCAAGTGACTAATTTGCTGCTCAAGATAAACCAAACTCTGTCTGTACTAGACAAATTCTACATATCCGGGACATGGAAATACCTTGTTTGATGCTGCTGTCTGGAGAGCCAAAGAGAATTATGTTCACCAGAAATTCTTCTTTTGTTTTGGTTAGAAAAATATAAGCAAAATGGAAAAGCATATTAATAAATCTGATCAGGTATTTCAAATTTTCCATTTGAAACAGTGATTATTTTCCTAGCTACACATGATATTTTAATCCAACAGAATTTCTAGAAACTTTGTTTTCTCTGTATTGGATTGCTAAATAAATTCATTTGAATTTTGTCTTATGGATTCACAAGTTTTATAAGTATATAACATCCAGGGGCCTTGAACATCAGAAAGAAAAAAAAATCTACCCACAAAATGGTAGAGTGATTTTCTTCTCAGCACTGGGATTTTCCTGCTCTGTGAGGATGCTTCCAAAACTTCATGACAAATAGAATTTAAAAAACAGGAGAATTTGATTTTGGTGCAAAACATTTTTTAAAACATGCATATGAAGGATCTTCAAAACGTTCACAGAATATGAGCATTATGAAAAAAACAGGCATGGATTTCCCCCCCAAAATGTGCACCAAAATACGCTTTTAATTCCGTTTTCCATGAACCCACATATATGCTTTATGCGCTTTTTCATTCACCAACCACTGTGTTTCTTCTAAGATAAATGTTACAAGGAAGGCATGTAGAATTTGTGACTGAAAGACGTGTTTATACCATCAGAGGCAACCATGAACCTGAATTAAAAAGAACACAGATTGGCTTCGCTCTTTTCCCTTCCTGTCTCTTTTCCCTTCCTGTCTCTTTTCCTTTCCTTGTCTCGCCTTTTTGTCTCCCTCCACTTTCCGCCTTTCTTCCTTCCCACCGCCCCCATCTCTCCCTATTTCTTATTCCCCTTTCTTCCGGGCTCTAACAGGGCAGGCTCTGTGTGATGGTGCTCTTGGACGAAGGGTCTTCTTCAGCACTGCCTAGGGACTAGCTGAGCCCCTGGATCCTACCCGCTGCAGGGCCCCGCTTCCTAAAGGTTCAGGCTCCTGGGGCCAAGGGCATTCTGGGGATGGGAGCGCACTCCGTAGTTCACTGAGTAGTCGGAGCCTGGGGGTGACCTCACAGTTAACTGGGAGGAACTGCGCTGTCAACAACAGGAAGTCGGTGAAAAATGGAAGATCCCCTTGGGGAGTGAAATGAAGAGCAGATGGCTTTAATTGTTAGCCTTGCTGTGACAACTGACAAGAGAAATTCTGCTCTCTTGACATTTAAAAGATACCAGAAATACCAGGGACCACATTCCTTAGCTTCTTGAAGGTTTCCGTGTCAGGGAGTTCAGACTCCTCTCTATTTTCATTAGCGAGCAGTCCATAAAAACTGCAGGTGATAAGATTCCTGATGGTGGGGCCTTTTAATAGTTTGATAAGTCGCTGAAACGCACGCAGTGTGTGTGGGGGGGCGGGGGGAGCCATGGGTGAAGCCTAGGAGGGGAGCGTGAGGGAAGCGCTCAGTGATTTATGGGTGGCGTCAAGGGAAAAGGGGCGCAGTTCAGGTGCAAAGCAAGATCCGTCCTCTAAACTCATGCGGATCTTTGCCTATGCGGCACCATTTGTAGAAATTCAGCTTAAATTCTTGTTTGGCAAGTGGTGGGATGAAGTCAGTCCTCCAGGACAAAAAAGTCTATGGAACTTCTGAAGAAATGAGGTAAAAGAGAAATGAATGCTAACTCAGAGATGGGCTGCTTTATTTGCAGCCAACTCATGGGCAAGAACTGGAACGCAGAGGTGTAGAAGATGGCAAATGTAGGTGCCAAGTAGGGAGCATCGGGGACAGAAAAGACATGAAGAGGAGTTTACCGCGAGGAGCAGAGACTGTGTTATAGTAGTTTGTGGCTGTTGCATTGAATGTTTCCAACACAACCTAGGTATTAATGAACCTCTTTTCTTGTGATAGGAAATAGGAATACTTCATCATTACAGAAATATTATTGAAGGGCCACTAACTTAAGATTTGCATGTGAAAAGCAGATGTGTTTTTTAGTCGATTGCTATGGCACCTCTATGATAACAACAGTCACTCAATCTTCTAGAATTTCATCGGGATTTATGTTTCTTCATACCATAGGTAGGATAAATCTAACGCAGATGTCCTACCATGGTGTCCTTCTTTCCTTTCTCCTGCCCATGTTTTCCACTCCTTTAATCATCCCGGCTCAGGCTCTTATCACTTGGGCTCCGGAACTACTGAAAAAAAATTAGATCTGCAATTTAGCACTCACCATTTATACCTCTCTCCAAACTGCAGGTCATGATCATCCTAAACGTATCGGATTCATTGTCGCTCTCCCTTCTTTAGAACGTGTAGTAGTGATCACCAGCTTTGTATTTTGGTCTAGCATTTTGTTGAAGTTCTCGTCCAAAGTGTTTTCATGTAATCTAGATAAATGTTACATTTTGCAGATGGAGTATTTCATCATGGTCAAGAGCAGAGGTCCCCAGATGCAGACCCCAGTTCAAATTCTAGATCTGCTTGTGTTGGGCTGAATGATGGCTCTCTAAGGAGAGGAGGTGCTAAACCCTGGGAACCGTGTGGATGTAACCTTATATGGTAAAGTTTTCTCAAACAAGATGATGTCTGGATGCTGCAGTGAGGAAATGATTGTGAATTATCCCAATGGGTCTTTTTACAGACCGAATTGTATCCCTGCTTCCTTAAAAATTCATGTTAATGTCATAACCCCCCAGTATCTCAGAATGTGACTGTATTTGGAGATAGAGCCATTAAAGTGTGAAGTGTGAAGTTAACTGGAAGCTGTGAGGGTGGAATTTAAACCACTGCTATCTTTATAAGAAGGGAAAATTGGCACACAGCAGGAGCCATCAGGGGTAGACTTGTGCAGAAGAAAGATCTTGTGGGGACACAGCAAGAAAATGGCTTTTCTTTTTCTTTTTTTTTTAAAGACTTTATTTATCTACAAGGTACAGTTACAGACAACGAGAGGGAAAGAGACAGAGAGAAAGAGGTTCTTCCATCTGCTGGTTCACTCCCCAAATAGCTGCAATGACTGGAGGTGAGCCAATCTGAAGCCAGGAGCCAGGAGCTTCTTCTGGATCTCCCATGTTGGTGCAGAGGCCCAAGGACTTGGGCCATCTTCTACTTCTTTCCCAGGCCATATCAGGGAGTCGGATCAGAAGAAGAGCAGCCAGGACATGAACTGGTGCCCATAAGGGATGCGGTGCTGCAGACAGAGGCTTAGTCTATGACACCACAGTGCCCACCCCTGAAAATGGCCTTTCTAAAAGCCAAGAAGAAAGCAAACCCGTGGGCAGCTGGATTGTGCACTTCTGGCCTGCATAACTGTGAGGAAGCAATTTCCGGTAGTACAATCACTCAGTCTGTGGTGTTTTGCTTTGGCTTTCCAAGCAAATGTGTTCAGGCCATCGTAAGTGACCTTGTCACAGAGATACAGAGGGATATTGGATGCCCATGGAGGGAAGTGTGATGTGAAGATGGAGCAGTGAGAGGCTGGAAGATACTGCCCTTGAAGTGTAGAGTGATGTGTCCACAAGCCAAGGAAAATCAGCATCCACCAGAAACACAAGAGCCCGGGACTGGATTCTCCCTGTCTGGAGACAGCATGGCCCTGCCGAGCTCCTGGTGCAGGTCTAGCAACACTGTTTTCATATGTTAGACTTCCAATAATACAAGAGGGTACATTTCTGCTGTTGTAAGCCACCAAGTTTGTGTTTATTTATTATAGCAGCAACAAGACATTAACATATTATTAGATGTGATGTTGGACAACTTTGGAACTTCTCCAAACTTTTATTTTCTCATCAGTAAGTAAAATATTTCCTTCAGTTACAAGGTTATCTGAAGACTTATTGTTTATAAAATTCTTAGCTGGACATCTGGCCAGTCCTGAACACTCAGTGTTACTTGCATTTTTACTCTTTTCTCCATTTTAAAGAGGATCCAAAGATTATACATATACTTTAAAACTGAATAACATTTCTTGGCATTATATACATACTGATCAAAATGCTGATTAATATTGATTGCTTAACTATTTTTTTCTGCACCATCTATTTGTAAGGGTAGTTTCCAAAGATTCAATATAAGATAAAATATGGTGACACACGTTGATGACACTGTCATATGACAATTATGTTAAACTTATTTGGAGTGAAAGAAAAAAGTTGTTACTACTATTTTTTATTTCACAATTTAAATACTTAACCAATGTGTATTTGACTAATAGTTAAATACTTAGCTAATATGCATATCTATGAAATGACTGAACTTACTTTGAAATATTTTCATTTGGCCCTACATAAGACAAATATTTTATTTAGTCTTCCTTTATTTATGGAAATTCTACAGGACAGAAGAATAAGGAAGATGAAATACTTTTTTAAAAAAAAAGTTTGTGTATTTATTTGAAAGGCAGAGTTACAAAGAAAGAGGGATTGGAGAGAGAGAGAGAGAGAGAGAAAGAGAGAGATTTTTCCATCTGCTGGTTCACTCTCCAAATGGCCACAGTGGCTGAGTTGAGTTAGGCTGAAACCAGGAGCCTAGACCTTCATCTGCTTTCCCACGTGTGTGGCAGGAACCCAAGTACTTAGGCCATCTTCTGTTGCTTTCTCAGGCACATTGCAGGGAACTGGATAGGAAGTAGGGCAGCCGAAGCTCAAATTGGCATTCATATGGCATGTTAGTGTTACAGGTGGTGGCTTAACCCACTAAGGCACAACACCAGCCCAGATCAAGTACTTTTATAAATTATTCGTAATTTCCTACTTAGTTGCCTGTGCCCACCACTGAAGAGCTTCAAGGCTTTATGCTAATCTGATCCCAAGACTTTGGCATACTGTAGCACTGAATATTTGTTGACCAGCAAACGAAGCTCTCAAGTGTGTCTGTTGGGTGCATGTGTTATAACTTCTCAGTCTCTAGTCAAAGACGCAGCTGTCCCAGGTGGATTTCAATAAAACTCACGGTTTGCTACTCATTGTTTGGTTGGAATTTAACTCTACTTGCAAATTTCAGAAACAATCCTAGTGAGGAAAGAGCAGAAGAGAATCCCAGCTCTTCTGAGCAACACTGGGCTCTGGCATCCCTGAAGTTTACTATTGGTGACTATCAGGCAAGCAAATATTTCATGCAAGGGTGAGCCCTCTAATTGCGTTTGTGTTGAATGCCTGCCAGGTCCACGTATAGGGGCTCTGAGGCACTTTTCTGACCTTGCCCTCCCATCTGAGGCCATTTCAAAAGCGCCCGTGGGCAGGAGGAAAGAGAAGGAAAGTGACAAGTACAGGAAGGAAAGGCAAGGGGTGGAGGGAACAAAGCAGACAGGGAGCAAGCGAAGTCCTCCTGGGAAGGGGAGCTGTGTTTCATTTTAGTTGCTTGGTTTGGATGGAAGCCTGTAGGAGATTGAATAACATAAGAAAACATACTGCTGCGCTCCCTTCGCATTTTCTCTGAATATATGGAGAGTTGCATCGGGGAAACCCTGAATGAAAAGTCTTGGGAAATGGTATTATTTAACACTGTATTTAATTGTAATTTGTGCACAAAAATTAAAAAGTCACACAATTTCATCTCTGAAAATTGAATGTTAAATTGCTTTTTGAAAAAGATTTATTTATTTACTTGAGAGGCAGAGTTATAGAGAGAGAAAGCAAGAGACGGAGAAAGAGATCTTCCTTCTGCTGGTTCACATCCCAAATGGCCACAATGAGCAGGGCTGGGCCAGGTTGAAGCCAGGAGCTTCTTCCTGGTCTCCCACATGAGAGGAGGGCCCCAAACACTTGGGCCATCTTCCACTACTTTCCCAGGCACGTTGGCAGGGAGCTATATTGGAAGTGAAGCAGGCGGGGCTCAAACCAGCACCCATATAGAATGCCAGCACAGCAAGTGGCTTAACCTGCTGAGCCACAGCATTGGATCCTAAATTGCTTTAATTTGCTAGTAAAGGTTACGTAGTTGTTTGCTGATAATCTTTCTTTACTTTTGACAGTGTATTATAATGACAGAGATTTGTAAAAATACATTTTCTAGGGCCAGCAATGTGTCATGGAGGGTAAAGGTGTAACTTGTGAGGCTGGTATCCTAAATGGGCACCCATTTGTGTGCAGGCTGTTCCACTTCCAGTCCAGCTCCCTGTTAGTGACTTGGAAACAGCAGTGGAAGATAGCCCATATGCCTGGGCCCCTGCCATCACATGAGAGACATGGGTGAAGCTCCTGGCTCCTGGCTTTGGCCTGGCTCGGCTCTGCCATTGAGGCTACTTGGGGAGTGAACCAGTGGTTGGAAGACCCCTCTCTCTCTCTCCCTCTCTTTCTCTGTAACTCTGAATTTCAAATAAATAAATAAATAAATAAATCTTTACATATACATATATTTGCAAGAAGAAAGAAACAAATAATATTGTGTATGTGTCTTTGAGGTTTCCATTACAATAATATAATAACGATATAAAATACACAGAGAAAATTATTTACTGTAGGGACAGATGTAAATAAGGTCTGAGACTTGCTTGAAAATTGGATTAGATGAATGTGGCCCTGATTATTTGCTAAGGTTCACTTTTATGATTGCCAAAGTGATTTGAAAAATTATGCCAGTTTTGTAAGTTTGTTTGTGATTACAAGTGTATGACTTAAAGTTTAGTGACATAGTTTTACTCAACAAATATTGGCAACATTTGTATCCTTGGACATTTTCCATTGGGTTAGGAAAAACATAAATATAAACACAGGCAGTAAACATTATAGATTTAAATATCCATATGAATTTTTGTAGACATGATGAACAAATGCGTTTTTGAGGTAGACGTCTCATTCATTCACGTATTCATTCAATACATTTGTTCAATATTTACTGATCAACTACTCTATATTGAGCATTGTTCTGCGTGGTCAAGTTGCTGTGAGAGATAAGATAAAGGTATCTCCAATTCCACAGAGCTAACATTCAGTGCTAGAACATACACAGTAACCCAGTTAAAAAAGAATGAACAAGAAGATACCAGATGGTATGATAAGAGCAGGGAAGACAAAGAAGAGCTGTTGTATTGAGGGATGGTTAGATGGATCAAGGAAAGGAAAAGGATGCTGAGTTTAGCTGGATTAAATAACAAGCATTTTTGAGTACGATTATGACCCAAATATTGCATGGGACATAAAGTACTAAGAATTCCTTCTTGTTTATGTGCAATTCAAATTGAACTGCTAATCCTGTATTTTGTCCGGCAACTCTAGATAGAAGTGAAGATGTGGAGAAACGGTGTTTAACACATCTGCTTTGTATCCCATTTTCAGTGGTAGGGGGCTATTTGGGGTGCATGTCAACTCTCATAATTTCCCCCTCCTTGCATCTAAGGAAACGCATGCTGTGCCATGGTCACACAAATCCAGTCGTATTTGTCATCGTGCCTCTGGCCCTATTCCAGGTGCCAATGCAGGAGGCCTGTCTCCGGCCTCCCCAGCATTCGGGGCTGAGATTAGGAGCCCAGCATGCAGAGTAGCGACACACTGGATTGAGTGCTGGAAGAGGACCAGAGTCCAGGTCTCCATCCCAGGCTGGCTGTGATGCACATTTCACTGCAAGTAAGTTTACTTCTGGTCCCAGAGAAGCACACCAAGGATTAGCACCTTACCAATCAACTGCAACCAGCAAGAACTTCAAATGATGCTGCCTTTTCAATAAGAGAAAACCTTGGGGCCGGTGCTATGGTGCAGCAGGTTAAGCCGCGGCCTGCAGCGCCAGCATCCCTTGTGGTGCCAGTTTGAGTCTTGGCTGCTCCACTTCCAATCCAGCTTCCTGCTATTGTTCCTGGGCAAGCAGTAGAATATGGCCCAAGTCCCTGGGTCTCTGCCACCCATGTGGGAGACCCAGAGGAAGCTCCTGGCTCCTGGCTTTGGCCTGGCCCAGCCCTAGTTGTGGTGGCCAGAGTGAACCAGAAGATGGAAGATCTCTCTCTCCCTCTCTCACTGTAACTGTGCCTATCAAATAAATAAATCTTAAGAAATAAAAGAAAATCTTTACAGAAATCTTTACACTAAATGCACAAAGGGTATTCAGTGAACTTCTTACCTTCAATAGCACGCTGCATTTTTAGCATGTGCAGTTATGACTTCTGCATTTAGTGACTGACGATATAAAACTTTTCTCTGTACTTCAGCTGTGCTTATATTAAAAGAAGATGCTACAGCAGCAGCCTGGAATCTATACTTCTGAATGTTGAGAGAAGACGAATTGAGGGGACTGGCAGGCAGGGACTCTGGGATCAAATTGACAGCTGAGAAGTATGACAGTTTAAGGGATCGTTGTTGGTGTTTGTTTGTTTTTCTTCTCCTTTCCTTATATTTCTAAGAGAAGTGCTCCAAAAGGAGTGCTTTGACTTGAGGAAATCCAGGGCTGTTTGGACCTGCTGGATTCCCTCCAGGGTCTCAGAGGCAGGGAGGGGATAGAAGGCAGGAGGGAGGGAGGGAGGAGGTGGAGGGATGGAAAGCGGTAAATGAGGAGTGGTAAAAACATTGGGAGGAAGGAAGAGATAGAAGGGAACAAGGCTAATCCACACGCATCTGGGTTGTCAGAATATTGAAAACTGGACCCGTAATGAAGTTTGTTCAATTGGGATTTTCTCTCATGGTGGGGGACAGTGGGACAACTGAGAGGCAAATAAGAAATGAAAAGTGGTATCCAGGGATTAGGTGAGGGGAGTTTGCAGGCAAGCTCAAAGCTCTGCGTTATTCTGCTTACCATCAAGAATTCCCTTTAGGGATTCAAGCCTTTTGTTCTTCCTGCAGCTTCTAGAAACTACCACTGGATGTGCCAATCTCTTCTTGTTTTACTTTGTTTTTGAATGAGCATGAGTTCAGAAGGATTCCTTTTTGAAAGGAGAGCATGGAAATTCTTTGCCAGTGTTTCCTATCTGTTCATTTCTATTCACATTTTCAGAAGTTCCATTGAATAATTCATTCTTCCTGCCTCCTGCCATAGTCCCCTGAATCATCTCCCAAGTTCACCATCCTCCTCACTTGTCGTCATCTGCATCATCCATTCTGATTCTCAAAGCTCCACGGGATGTGTGACACTGCAGGGGGAACCTGTGCCCCTGGAACTCCTTGGGGGGAAGCCGATGGGTGACCCCAATGCCCTTCCCTGTGCTCTGCCTCCTCTCCCCAGGTGAGGCTCTCCTCTGTGTCTCAGGCTGGCCTTTAGCAGGCTACCCTGGCCAGTTGTGCTGGACTTCACAGGTAGACATGCGCTTCCTCTGCCCAGGCTAGACCCTAGGCGGACCTCAGAACTCTACAATGTCGCAGCTCAGGGACAGAAAGCCTGTTTTCCAGGAGCCCCTGGCCTTGACTTATTTCTTTCACCCTCACTAATTTATCTTTGCCGTGCTAGGGAATGTTGCCAAGTCTCCTCTGGATGGGGGCGAGCACTGTAAATCCCTAATTCCCAAACTAATCTTATAGCAGGGGACATGTTCTGGGCAGCCTTCCCATTCGGCTAACACCACACGTACTGGTTTTTTCTTCCTGAAGTGTGTTCTATATCCTGCGCGCTTCCTTTTCCAAAACTTAATTATCAAATTTACTGCAGATTTTTTTTTAAAGTCCAGAACACCTGAGCCCAGGACAGCACACATTATTTTTGTTATATGCACTGGGAAATCAGCTTGCATTTTTATTTAACCAGTGGAGACTATGTCCCTAAAATTGGAGAGCATGTGAAATGGTTGGGTTTAGTGCACACACAGACAAAGCAAGTCTCCATAGACCATTCAGATAATAAGAATGTGCATCAACCTTCAGTCATTATAAATAGATGATCAAGGGTGCTCCTTTGTGAGTCCTCCAGACGTTTTACTTTTGACGAATGTACTGCTTGTTAGTCTCTATTAGAAGAACTGAAAAAAAAAAAAAATAAGGTAATGCTAAAATCCTACTGGGGGTGGGGGTGTTGTGCGGCCACTGCTTAGGCAGCTGCTTGAGACGCCCAAATCCCATGTCGGAGTGCCTGGATCAGGTCTTGTCACACTCTCTGCTCCAGCCCCCTGCTAAAGCGCCAGGGAGGCAGCAGGTGATGGCAGGGGACACCCAGGTGGAGCTCATGACTTTTGGCTTTAGACTAGCCCAGCCCAGGCTGTTGTGGGTATTTGGGAAGTGAACCAGTAGATGGAAGATCTCTTTCTCTCGTCACTTTGCATTTTAAATAAAGAAAAATGAATAAACATTTTTTTAAAAAAAAATCTTTAACACATTGCCATAGAAGTCATCAGACAGTATTTATAGAACCAAAGAACCCATTTGTACATAATTTGAATGAAAGTATACGTTTAAAAAAGAGTGAAACAAAAAATTTAAAAGACTGAATGTTTGATGGGCCCTCAAGAATTACAATCTTATAGTAACTATAATATATATAATGCAAAAATGATTTTCCTTTTTAACTCTGAGCATTTCTTTTTAGATTTAGATTTATTTTTATTTCTTTACTTGAAAGTCATAATTACACAGAGAGAGGAGAGGCAGAGAGAAAGAGAGAGAGAGAGAGAAATTGTTCCATCTGCTTGTTCACTCCCCAGTTGGCTGCAATGACTGGAGCTATGCCCATCTGAAGCCAAGAGCCAGGAGCTTCTTCCAGGTCTCCCACATGGATAGGGGCCCAAGGACTTGGGCCATCTTCTACTGCTTTCCCAGGCCACAGCAGAGAACTGTATCAGAAGTGGAGCAGCCTGGACTTGAACCAGTACCCATATGGGATGCCGGCATTGCAGGCGGTGGCTTTACCCACTATGCCATAGTGCTGGTCCCATAACTGAGCATTTCACATTTGAAATAATTTGCACTATTTGTAGAGTATTGATTAAATCTAGCTGATCATACAACTATGCTGTCAAATATCACAATAATGTCATAATGAATATTTTCTAATATCCTACAATGAAGAATTTAAATTTTCATACCACTACTAGCAATGAAAGCTAATTTTATATTTTAGAAAGTTTACTTTCAGTGATATGTGGGAAGGAACTGCAACGCATGGCACAATAATTTAGAAATGACATGCTACTGAGGATTAAGCTTTAAATGATGTAGTAGAACAGAACTATGAAAAGTCACTAAAAACAGAAAAGCAAGAAGGATGGCTTCTGGGGTAGAGAGGTCATATAGTAAGCTGTCATCTCTCAAAGATGGCGTGTTAAATTACAGTAGGTTTTGATCAGTCACTGAGACCTGAGAAAGAGCTATGAACCTTACAGCCAGTGACAGATGCAACTCTCTGAAAAATCATAATGACTTACCTGGTTAATTGGGTATTTATTAGCCATGCTGTCATAAGGAAGCCTTCTAGTCCTCATTATAGTATGGTAATGGCAAGCATTACATGATAGAATCAAATAAACACTACTCAGTCTGTCCTAACACCTCTCACCACACTGGGATCAAACAAATTCGGGCAAGCTATGTGAGGTCCTGTTTGTGGGGTGGTAGTATTTTTCATCACACGTAAATGATTCTGTCTTCTGGTTTTATTCTTCATTTACATCCAAGATTAGATATTGTGCAGTGATAGTTCTTTCGTTGAAGCCCAGCTTGTGGCTAGTGTGGTAGTAATATCAGCTCAGAATCTCACATTGGTCTCAGAGTTTACACAGTACTGGGGAAAGCGTAAAGCTGGTAAAAAGTGATCCAATTTTCTGATTCTATACTGGGTATCGCTTTGTGCTTGATTTTTAATAGCAGTTCAAGGATCAAGACAATTGGGAAAAATTCTGTAAGTAGATACAGGTAGACTCTCTCTCTCCCTCCTTCTCTCTCTCTTTCTCCCCTATCTCTCTGTTCCTTCCCCCATCCCCCACTTTTCCCACAACTCTCACAATACAGTATTCAAATTACTTTATTAACAGACACTTTTCCTTGCCCACCAAAATTTAGGAGTACATAGTATTTATGTTCTATGCATAATAAAATTCAGGCAGCTTTCCAAAAAAGAAGTGTAAGATCTGAGTTGAGAATCTCATTCGTGAAAATAATAAATAAATGCCACTGTTCATACTCACACAAACACACATGCAGCCATTTCCACAAAGGAAATGAAAGTCTGTGAATATATTTTGTAATGCATAGAAAATACACAGTTTAATGTCAATGGCAGACAAATAGTCTTAAGAAATCATTAAGCACACAAGAAACAACTCAATAGAATAAAATGCCATAGAGCTTTAACAAGTAAATTTCCAAATTAAGTGAAAACAAGCAGTCACTGATGTTTTGAAAATGATCCAACTTGGGTAAGCATCAAAGCAATGCAATTAAGCAAGGAAATATCATGTTTCACCCATTACATCAGAAAAAAATTAATTGTGAATAATGGCAAAATCATACTAAAACTGGCATGTTTATAACACGAACATCAGAATTAACAGTGTAGTTTTATATTTATGGACATGGGATGCTCTGGATGAAATAAGAACACTTTTACAATAGTCCATATAGTATGGTTTCTTTCTTAAAGCATCCATCAGGCTTTCTGTCCATACGTCAATTTGTGTAGCTTTGATAGAAAGAGAAGTTTAGCTAGACTTAAAAAAAATACCTTGTTTATTTCTTGGTAATAGGGCTTTTGGCTATTTCAAGTCTCTCCTTTTTAAAATTGTTTCTTTAGTTAAGTCTACTATAATATTTATTTTTATGTACCTGAAAGTCAGAGGGAGAGAGAGAGAGAGAGAGAGAGAGAGAGAGAGAGATCTTCCATCTACTGGTTCACTCCCCAAATACCCACAACAGCCAGGACTCTCTAGGCCAAAGCCAGGAGCTCAGAACTCCATCTGGATCTCTCATGTGGATGACAGGGGCCCAAGCACTTGAGCCATCATCTGACATCTCCCAGGACACATTAGCTGGAAGCTGGCTTGAAGCAGAGGAGCTAGGACTCGAGTAGGCATTCTGAGATGGGATGGCTGTGTCCCAAGCTGTGATTTAATCCAGTGCGCCACAAGGTCTACCCATATTGTGTCAGTTGTACCCTGAGCACTGATTTTTTGAAATATTATGATATTAAGATAGTAACTCTACATAAAATACATTAACATATATGTATATGTGTGTGTGTGTATAGTAAATGTAAAATATGAGAGTAGAGGATGGAGGGGTGGAAGCATGTGGTTATATGAAAGGCAAGTGATCTGTTTCCCTTGACTTTGTGTATGGACCCAAGCAGGTCAGTCTCTAGAAATTACTGTGCAAAACACATTCCTTTTCCCATAAGCATAGTCTTACATTGGCTACTTTGTTTTTTTGCTGTTTCTCTTTTTAAAATTTTATTTAATTCACACAGGTTTCATATATTTTACATATACAGATTTAGAAACTAGTGGCACTCCCCTTGTCCCTCCCTCCCATCTACCCTTCTACCCTTCCTCCTGCTCCCTCTTGCATTCCCCCTCTTAATTTTTACAAAAATCTATTTTTTTTTATTTGACCGGTAGAGTTAGACACTGAGAGACAGAGAGAAAGGTCTTCCTTCAGTTGGTTCACCCCTCAAATGGCCACCACTGCCGGCGCTGCGCTGATCCAAAGCCAGGAGCCAGGTGCTTCCTCCTGGTCTCCCACGTGGGTACAGGGCCCAAGCACTTGGGCCATCCTCCACTGCCTTCCTGGGCCACAGCAGAGAGCTGGACTGGTAGAGGAGCAATTGGGACAGAATCTGGTGCCCCATCCGGGACTAGAACCTGGAGTATCTACACCGCAGGCGCAGGATTAGTCAAGTGAGGGGCAGCTCTAGCCACAAAGATCTATTTTCAGTATACTTAATGATTGTATGGTTAACCCTACTCTAAGTAAAATAGTTCAATGAATAGTATGAGGAGAAGAAAACAGCACTTCTATTGTTTCTCAATAGAAGGCACAAGGGCCACAAACAATCGTTGAATCACAAAATGTCTATTTCACTCCAATATGTTAATTTTCAGGGACTCTGCTAGTTACCTTGGATCAGGAAGTCCTTCTGGGACTGCCTATGTCACCAAGCACAGTGGTTTCCAGATTTCTTCTTTTGCTGCAGCCGAGTAGGATTCCCTAGTGTTTGGTATACCATAGCTTCTCTATCCAGTCGACAGCTGATGGACATCTGGGTTGACCGCATATCTCAGCTATTGTGAATTGTGCTGTAAGGAACACGGGGATACAGACAACACCCCCATAGACTAGATTGTATTAGCTATTTTCTTTCTTTTTTTTTTTTAAGATTTATTTATTTATTTGGAAGAGTTAGAGAGAAGAGAGGCAGAGAGAGAGAGAGAGGTCTTCCATCTGATGGCTCACTCCCCAACTGGTCGCAATGGCTGGAGCTGTGCCGACCCAAAGCCAGGAGCCAGGAGCTTCTTCCAGGTCTCCCACGGGGGTGCAGGGGCCCAAGGACTTGGGCCATCTTCTACTGCTTTCCCAGGCCACAGCAGAGAGCTGGACTGGAAGTGGAGCAGCCAGGACTAGAACCGGTGCCCACATGGGATGCCGGTGCCTCAGGCCAGGGTGTTAACCTGTTTCACCACAGCGCCAGCCCCTGCATTGGCTGTTTATCTTAGGGTCCAAGTATTTCCTTTTGTGCTACCCTCTCTCCAGGGTGAATTTTAAAATCACCCTCTTTCCCAACAGTCAGAAACTTAGTGAGCTTGAATCAGCAGAAATTCCCTTAAAATTCTTGTAAAGCCTAACTTACATTTTGCATAAGTAAAACTTTACATCTATTGAGAGTATGTCGAGAGTTTTATTTGGAAAAGAAAGTCCTGAGAATATGACCAACTTCCGGAAAATTTGTTTAAGATACAGGTAAATATACTATCCAGCCCCAAATTACAAGTCCAATTTCATTTTGTTAGGAAGAGTCATTTGTCTACAGATAATGATCTGAAGAGGGAATTCAAATTACCTAACCTGAACTAACAGAATTATTCCTACACCACCCTGGCCAATGTGAGTCTGTTTTTTTGAGTCAAGTCAACTCTGCAAAGAGAGTTAAATGCCTCTTTTATTCGTGTGGTTATCTGTCCAAACACTTAAGGCACTGGGAACTCTTCCTGCTGGCAGACTTCCTGTTTCGCTTCCCAGCTGCCTTCCCTCCTCCTCCCGAGCTGAGAGCAGTCCCTCCGTGCTTATGTGATCTTCAGCCTTAGCACATGCAGCCTGCAGGTGCTGTCCATTTGTTTGTTCCATCCTCTGTGGGGAATGGGTTAGAAGGAGCCAACTCATTAAAGAACTGCGCTGGGAAATGCATGGGGCCCACAGCTGTGGGTCGTGCAGCCACCATCAAGTGCACTGTCTTTCTGTGGGGAGGTCCTCCAGGGCGTGGGGAGTGGCCGCCTCCCCAGATGCTCTGCCTTCTATGGTGAGACCAAAACTGCAAGAGGCCCCTGCTGCGGAGGGGGGACATTTGGCCTTTGGGTAAATGACATTCCCAGAATTTTGAGCAGACTAAACTACTTTTATTGCAGAATGTTTTTCTTATCTGAACTTAGACAAAACCACAACAGGCCTGATCAGACTTACTCACACAGGACTGTCAGAAGAAACTCTTTTTCCAATTGTGGAATTTCAAATGTTATTTTTCCTTGTGTGGCACGGGGAGATGAGGAAGAAGAAGGAAGCAGGATGGGAAAGAGAGCAAACAATGCATTGGAAAACCAGAAAAGTTGCAAATTGTAGGCTGGTAGTGTTGTAGTGGCCTAGGATGTCAGACATGTTAAAAGTTTCCTCTCGGTGAACAGCCTGTCCAGGAGAGCCTCACAGTAACCTGAGGCTTCCAAGGCAGGACACGATGACTGAGACACAGTCAAGCTTCCGCAGCCCTGTGCTCATGCTCGCTGGCCTTCCGCACGTCACTGACCAGCTTCCTCATCAATGGGTCCTGCAGATGTCTCTGACTCAGGCTGAACTCTGCCATCTTTATGAGAACCAAGAACCCTTCGATAGCTGTGGATGATAAAACTCCTCCTCCAGTTCCTATCAGCCTTATACTTCAGTTCTGTTCTATGGGATACGTTACACAGATTGTGTTACCCAGCCCTCAAATTCCTTCACTTACTCACTAATAGTTTTTGAATACCTTCTAAATATCAAGTGCTCTGGGTGGATATAATGATAATCCTTGGTAGGGTTATTCCTTAAATGTGTTCTTTTAAACTCTTCACGTGATTTTTCCCTTCTCAAATGCGTGTGCCTTCTGAATAGATTATGGGTGATTTATATTATTTTCAGATGATTGCTATACAGGATGTTCCACACTTAATTTCACCACAGCGCTTAACACCTTTTTAGGCCCATGGGTGATATTAAAGAATAAATAATTAAATTGAGAAAGTTCTTAAACTTAGTACCTTCATTGAAAATAGGTTTGTAAAAAAAGGTTAAAGAAGAAGGAAAAACAATTGAGATGTTAAATAAATATATGTCTAGGGTTCAGCCAAAATGTAGTTGAGCGATATTTTGGTTATTGTATTAACAGTGGGCACACTATAAATATTTATTTCAGTGAAAGTCAGTTATAAAGAACCAGTAAAATTTCCTGAGCTGCTTCTGCTTCTCATTGACAGAGATTTGACAAGGCTTTTCTTGGAGAGTTATGTCACCCATACTAAGATTATGTCTGCATTTTTATGGTGCCAAACATTTGGATTAAAAAAAATAAGAAACATCGTAGATCTTCTGATTAAACATTAAGATAAAACATGGAGTAGATTTGTCTTTTATAACATAAAACTCAAAATGGAGTTACCCTAAAAATAGCTTCAGACTGGTCAGAATTGGAGGTACTTAACATGCAAATATGCTCTTATGGTAGTTGCTCTTGAACCTGTTGTGAAAAAAGAAAAGACCTCTTTTTAGTTAGAAAAAAATGGATGCATGAACATATAATCTAGTTTCTTCTTATATAGCCCTATTGTCAGTAGAAGAAAACTAGTTTCACTTTAGTCTCTTTAATGAGAATTTTTAGCTATATATTTTGTTTCTAAACATTCTGTTCTTTTGGAAAATATACTTTAAAATGTCTGTATAATGGAAATTTCATTGTGATAATATCCTTGCCAAATTTCTGGAAACTGACATATACATAAAACTCTTCATTGAGGCCAAAGCTTTCTGTTTAACTAGGGAAAAATGCAGTGTTGCAAGTAAAATGTCTGCTGGACTATAACTAAAACGGTCTCCATTTGCAAGACTACACTTCCGCCAGGCAGTAAATATTACGCACCATCACTTACTGCTGGCAGGAATTCTGACTTTTAAGACAATTTTAGAACCTCAGGTGGATTTTTTTTCTAAATTTTTCACTCCTTTGGAAATCTGTGTTACGTGAACTAATTTTTTCTCTAACCAAATCCTTTACACACAGTCTACGAACAGGATTCAAAGTGATTGATTTGTTGTTATTGCTTTTTTTTGAAGTAAAATTATTTGGTAGTGAAATTGCCGAAAAGTTATCTGGAAACAAAAAGAAAAGGGAAAGCAAGGGCCCTTCTAATTCTCAAATTTAATAATAGTCTGTGGATAATTGAGAGTTGGCAGATATAATGTCTTCCAGGCAAGTCCTGCCATCTGAAAAGTATTTCCTATCTGCACTATGTACAAGTCACAGGCAAATATGTCCAGGGATACTGCGTGGAATTCATCTCTTTCTAGGATTTAAGAAGTACATAAATCCATGGTGCTTTGAATGACTATGTTTATATTGGATTTTCTCTTCCCTTTTCTTTCTGGATGAAAGTCAGTCAACCATATCATCTTCCTTTGCTTTCGCTCTTTGATAGAGTGTGAGTCCAAACAGAAATATTCAATTAAGTAAAGATCTGTGATGTCAGAATATTCTTATTGTAAGGTCCAAAGTACAAAGCATAAAAAATTAGAACAAAGTAAAAATTAAAAGCAGAAAACAGAAACTCATTATGATGAGTAATAAACACGTTTTTTGCTCACTGGAAATGCTTTATATTATAGCACCTTTATCTAATTATTGTGAACCATCATATTCAACCAAATAAATTTTATTCTCATAACATTTACTTCACAACAATTTGTAATTGGCTCCATGGAGACTGAGTTTCTATTGTCTTCTCACTGAATTTACACAAAACTTAGGCACAGCAGTGCTACTTGACTTCAAGGTTGTTTAAAGCAAAAATCAATTCTTTAAGTTGATTTTCAAAGTTTCTATATGTAACAAAGAGCTAAAAAAAAGTTAACTGAAAATATCCAGTGAAGTCAATCATCTTTACTGTTTTATGTTTCTGTAATAAAATTACACTTTTTTTTTTTTTTTTTTGACAGGCAGAGTGGACAGTGAGAGAGAGAGACAGAGAGAAAGGTCTTCCTTTGCCGTTGGTTCACCCTCCAATGGCCGCCACGGCCAGTGCGCTGCGGCCGGCGCACCGCGCTGATCCGATGGCAGGAGCCAGGTGCTTCTGGTCTCCCATGGGGTGCAGGGCCCAAGCACTTGGGCCATCCTCCACTGCCTTCCCTGGCCACAGCAGAGAGCTGGCCTGGAAGAGGGGCAACTGGGAAAGAATCTGGCGCCTCGATCGGGACTAGAACCCGGTGTGCCGGCACCGCTAGGTGGAGGATTAGCCTATTGAGCCGCGGCCTAAAATTATACTTTCATTTAGTCACAATTGTGTGCTATGTTCAGATTGTATGTACCATACATATTCTTCTTGTTGTCAAAATGTTGCATGTTACATGTTAAATATTTGAATACAAAAGAGAAAATTGTTTTGAATAAAATTATATACTTAAGTTATACAAGAAATTATAATGCTATGATTATATTATAACAATAATTAAATTGAGAAATATGACTATTCACAATATTCTAATAAAAAAGGTGTACAATGCAATTTATATTTCTAACACATATTCAAGGTTGTCTATGTATGGGTGGATGTAGTTTTCTTGGAAAGGCAGAGAAACAGAGACAGAGGGAGATCTCCCACCTGCTGGTTCATTCCTCAAATGCTCACAACAGCTCAGGCAGGGCTAGTTTGAAAGCAGGAGTTGGGAAGGTAATTGGGGTCTCCCATGTGGATGGTAGGGAACCCCATTACTGGAGCCATCAAAGGCTGTCTCCCAGGGTTCACGTTATAAGGAGCCTGAATCCGGAGTGGATCTGCAGATCTAAGACTCAAATCCAGGCGCTCTGATATGGCACGTGGGCATCCCGCATGGCATCTTCTCAGCTGTACCAAATTCCATCCTCACACTTTTTCATATTAACAATCAATAGACTTTGCGTGCATCGAGTGAAAACCTGGTAACATTGATTCTGGAATTAATTGGAAAATGATATGTTTAAGATATTTGATGATACTGTTATTGTATTTCCTTTGATGTTGCTTAAATTAAGATATTTGAGTCCAACATCTGATTGCCAAATCAGATTTCCATGTTAATAACTAATTTCATACCCTCCTTTCATTTTCTTAATCAGTTAAATGAGGAGTTACTTAAGGTTAGCCTTTATTTCCCTGGTTCCCTCAAGGACTCTCAAGGAAATATTCGTTGTTCCCCATAAAGAAGAGTTAGCATTCTCTGGTCACCTCTTGAATGTCTCCTTGAACAGGACCAGTTTTTATTTGTTGTCATTTTTCCCTAAAAAAATGAAGTATAACAACTATTTGTATATCATTCACATTGAATTAGGTATGAAAAGTGATTGAGATGATTTAAAGGACATGATAGGAGGGACTTGACCATCTGCCAAATTGGATATCTATGGAGGGTCCTGGAACCAGTATGAAATGGATAACATTGACCGAATGCAGTTGCCTGTCTCCTTGACACTGAGAGAAGCCCCAGTGCCAGGGACTGAGCGGCAACGGCAGAAAGCACATCCTACAACTCCACAGTGACACCCACTCCACTGGTGTCGCCCCCGCTGCGTAAGTCCCTGGAAGCATGGTGCTACAAGCGGCTTGCTGGGAAGTATTGTGAGGTGCCAAGTGAGCTTCTCATGAAATACCCTAGAGAGCAGGAGGCCCAGTGCAAGGCCAAGAACAGGCTCTCCGTCACCTCACGGTGAATTACAGTGCCTAGAAAGCAGCCTCCTACCATTTAGCTCACAGCAATTTATTCAAAACGCATGAGATGAATTTACAGCTATCAATACCTAAAATGTTATACATAAAAATCTGATATGAAGATCAGCAGAATAAAGGTACACCATTCTCAATGTTAATAAGTGGGTAAGTGCAGCTGGAGATATAACAGCTTAATAGTTTTGAAGAAGACTTGTGATGGAATTGTCTATCATGTTAAAGTTGATACTAAAATGTGAAAGGTAGTTACATTACAAGGTGCTGGATAGAGGTTAAAACACGCAGAATTTAAACGGGGTATAAAAAAGATAGACTAAACCTTCAGGAAAAGAAGATGTAAACTATTGTGAACTGCTACAGAAAAGGTTAGCAAGAAATCTTATTTTATGATCTGACTTTGTAGATGATGCAAAATTAAATGATATAATTGAATATTAGATTGTAGGCTATCTTGATTCTAAATGTTGATTCAAAATGTTGTCTGCAGTGTTGCAATGTCATTCTTAAAAAAGAGTAACCAGTTGGTTGGATGATTGAGAAAAAATTGTGAACAACTATAACATTGTGAAATAATGAAATATATGATAATATTCAAACAAAAGGTTCTCCAATTATACTATATATACACTATGGAATACTACTCAGCTGTAAAAAAGAATGAAATTCTGTGTTTTGCAACAAAATAGATGTGAATGAAAATCTTAGTGAAATAAGCAAAACACAAACTTAGTGAAATAAACCAGATACCAAAAGGCAAATACCATATGCTTTCCTGATCTGTGGTAACTAATAGAGCAACAAAAATGCAATGTATAAGAGTGAAATTGACGTTTTGAGATTGATGACTGTTTACAGCCTTTGTCTTCTAACTATTTGTTGAACTCTTCATTTAGTGTAGGGTTAACCTTATGAGTGCAAAGTACATTGAAAGTAGATCATTATAAAAATTAACAGAGGGAATAGGAATGGAAGAAAGAGGAAGGTTGGAACCATGGGTGGGAGGTAGGGTAGGGTGGGAAGTAGCACTATGTTCCTAAATCTGTTTATATGAAACACATGAAATTTGTATACCTTATATAAAATTTAAAAAAAAAAGAAAAGCAAAAAAAATTTCTTCAGACAACCAGTATGAATGGTCAAGCCTCGCAAAAAAACATATCCCATTTTCCAGCAAAGAAACAAAGACAGAAATAGCAACAACATTCTGTATATCCTGTATGATCAAACATATGGGCAAACTAACAGTAAAACTGCAGACAAAAATGTCTTGTTGTGTCTGTGTCTATATGCAGTTTGTTCTGGAAGAATGACTAGGGGAAAGAATAATTGATAAACTAAATATCTAATATATAAACAGACCATTTAAAATGTTTCTGCTTCTTGATTTATCAGAAAGGGTATCAACTAGTGGAGAGAAAGGCTAGGCCACCGCTGTTTACAGTGGAGTTAAAATTACTCAGTAAGAGGAAACCAAGGATGCTCTTATACTGTTCTGTTAAAGAACTTTTCAATGAGAATGAGAATTCCAGAGCAGCCATGATGTTAAACAGATGTATTATTTTCTAAACTTAAAGTCAGAAGGGACAACAATAAGTGTATGAATACTTTATCTTAATATTTATGGTTTTCCCAACCAAAATCTAAATTAAGCATTGTGCTAAACTTCACTATTTTGAGATGAAGGGCTGGTCAGCAGTTAATTCAATGATTTTTTTTCTAAAAGTTTGTTTTTAGGATTACTTTGGAAATGACTATTTGTTATAAATGCTTTCATGAGTCAGACAAATTTGTTATGCCTATTTAATATGTCCCTTTGAAGGCTGCATAGTTCCCATGTTGATGGAGCTGTAGGACACTTTCTTTTTTTTTTACTTTAACTCAGAATTAGCTGATCTGTACAGCAGCTTACAGCACTGGAATTTCAAAGTGGAACAAACACAGGGATGCACTTATCGCTTAGAAATTCTGATTTCAATTTCTTTGGATTAAAAACCCAGAAGTGGGACTGCAGGATCTCATGGTAGTTCTATTTTTAATTTTTTTAGGAACCTTCAAATCATTTTCCATAGCAGCTGCACTATTTTACAACCACCATAAAACCATATATCAGCTTAATTTTCCATGGTTTTAAGAAAGTACATTCAGCCATTCTTTGCTCCAAGGTTTGCTAAATGTATTGAATAATAATGCAACACCTTTGACTTGGTAGTTTGGAATATTCCCTTTTCTCTATGTTGCCAATTTTTTGATGAGTTTGTTGTATTCTATTAGGTTTTTCCAGATAAACAGAAACAATAGGCCATATATACATATTTATATTTATACATTAATATACATAAAGATTCATTACGGGGATTGGTTCATAGGATTGCAGAGGCTGAGGAGTCCCATGGTATGCTGTCTACAAGTGGCAGAATCAGAAAATCCAATGGTGTAAATGTCAGGGTGTGATGATCTTAGAACCAGGGTTTCTGATCTCAGGGCCTAGGAGAGATGGATGTCCCAGCTTAAGAAGAGAGACAGAAGGGCCGGCGTTGTGGCGCAGCAGGTGAAGCAGCTACCTGTGACGCCAGCATCCATAGCGTGCCGATCTATGTCCTGACTGCTGCCCTTCCAATCCAGCTCTGCTAGTGGCCTGGAAAGGACAGCGGAAGTGGCCTAAGTGCTTGTGCCTCTCCCACTCACATGGGAGATCCAGGTGAAACTCTTGCTTTCTAGCTTTGGTTTGGCATAGCCTGGCCATTGTGGACATTTGGGAAGTGAATCAGTGGATGGAAGATCTCTCTCTGTCTCTCCTTCACTCTGTAACTCTTGACTTTCAAAACAAACAAACAAATAAATAAATAACTTTAAAAATTATTTTTAAAAAAGAGAAAATTCACCCTTCCGTTGTCCATTGCTGCTGTTCTATTTGGGTCCCTTATGAATTGACAATGTCTCCCACATTGATGTCTCCTTCTCTGAGCAGTTTACTGAAGACTACCACCTTGTCTCTTTCAGAAACACCTTTACAGTCCCACCCAGAAATGTTTTATCAGGCTCTGGGGCATCCTTCACCCCAGTCAATTCGAAATATAAACCATTACTTTAATAATGTCTGAATATGAGAATGATGGTACTGTTGTATCCTGAATGAAGGCTGGGGATGTCTTTCTATTTGTGTTTGCAATTTATTTCTCAATAAGTGTCTTCTCATTGTCCTACAGGGTTACTTTTCATTTTATTGACAATTCTGAAATCACTGCCAACGCCTTGCCCATTTCAAGAGGGGTGAAAGTTTTCCCTTTCTGGCTACTATTTTCCTTCTCTCTCCATGGTATCTACTTTCATATTGAACTGCCATTCGATGTCATGACAAGCATCTCACATAAGCCCCCACCACCTTAACCTTACCATCTACACTGCACACCTATTGTTTCCTATTTACTGTGTTACCAACAGAGAACATTTCCCTGGAGAGATGGTGGACTGTGGGTGTGCATTTATGTACTATAACAATTTTGGACACACATCTATGTTGTTAGTAACAAATGTTTAATTTGTCAAATAAAATAAGAAAATAATGAAGAAAATACCTTGAAATATTAAGCAAAGCCTTAGAGTAAAATCCCCTTTGGCAAGGGAGGTGACTTGAGGTTATCCCTTGTGTGACCAAGTTCAGTTATGTCACATGACCTGAGCTTTCCCTGTACACAGAAACATTGTAACAGATGGTTGGAAGAACAAATTATTCTTCAAACCTGTTAATGCTTCCAAATAAATTTATGCCTTTAGGAAGGGCTGGAAGTTATTTTTAAAAACATATTTATTTAAGAGATGCAGTTCATGGGGAAGATAATTTTTCTTGAGCAAAAACATAAAATGATCTTCTTGATTTACTTTGTTTTTGATGATTTCGACAGTTATGATTCATATACTTCAAAACATCACCAAATGGTTTCCAAATGATTAAGCTGTGACTCCACAGTAATATCAGAATTTCATAATGAAAAGTTAAGGAGAATATACTATGCATTAGGAATAAACATAAGGAAAACTCAATACGTTCATGGAATAAAATGGAATTAAAAGACAAACATAAAATAGGACAGATATAATGCTGCAGTGAGTTAAGCTGCCATTTAGAGAACTGTCCCCCATGTCAGTGCCTGGGATAGAAGCCTTCCTCTGCTTCTGACCCAGCTTCCTGCTAATGTGCCTAAGAGGCATCAGATGACTGTTCAAACACTTGAGTCTCTGCCAAACATGTAGGAAATCTGAACAGAATTCTTGGCTCCTGGCTTCATCTTGGTCCAGCCCAATTCTGCAGGAATTTGTTGAAGGAAACATTAAACATCCTGTCTGCCTGTCTGTCTCTGTTAGTCTTTCAAGTAAATAAAAACAACACTAAAACAAATAAGAATATAAATTTTTCTTCTCAATATAAACTCCACCAAGTTCAAGGCAGTTATTAGCAATGATACCTGCATTTAGTCCATCTCTAAAGAACTTAGTTCTCTGGAAACTTAATCATGTCAATGCAGCCTTTCTTATACTCACCCTACAATCAACTAAAAAAATGGATGCCCTTTAAAGATATTTTAAGATTAGGAAACATAAAGAAGTCATAAGGAGACAAATCAGGACCCAAAGGTGGATGTTTAATAACTTCACATCAAAATGCTCACACAGCTGACCTTGTTTGAAGAGAGAAATGAACAGGAGCCTTTGTATGGTGGGGAAGGACTCCCTGGAAGTTTTTTTTCTACAACGTCTTTGACTAACTTTCTCAAAACACTGTCCTAATAAGCAGATGTTACCATTCTTTGGGACTCCACAAAGCCATCGGAAAAAAAAAATATCCCTTGAGCATCCCAGAAACTGTTGCCATCATCTTTGCTCTTTGATGTCAAGTTGAATGGACACTTAAAGACATAGTTGCTAACTCTGAAGAACTCATAATTTGTTATGAAGATAAAAATAAATAATAATATAGGCAGAATTACAGGTCTGCATAAACAAAGATTAAGAAAACAAAACGTAGACAATTATTTGTATATAGCTTTTTCTATTGTTATTATTGCTCAAAAAAAAAAAAAAGAAATTAAAAGGCTTATTGAATTCTCTATTTGGCATCTACATTATCTCTGATGCACAACCAAGGATGCTACAGAGTAGCTGGAGCCTGCCAACTTTGGGTGATTTGCTTCTGTCTTGTATGGTTAAAAAATGCCTCCCATTTTATAACTATTTCCTTAGTTTGTTCATGCTAGCCTACAGTGAGAACCCTTCATGTGGCATACCCTTGTTGGAATACACTTTATTTAATTTCTACTCTTTATATGTTGTTGCCTCTGTAGTCTACCTACCCTGGGCACTAGAATATTGATAACAACTATCAGATGAGTTCATTTAATGAGTCTTCTTTTCCTTAATCTTATAAGAGAGAAATTACTAAACCAGGACCTTATGAAAACAACAAAAACTGACGATGCATGTACCCATCCGATGGCATAACAAGTTTTTGTTCTGTCACCTAAATAGTAAGCATGACTAAACATGTACTCAGAGTCCTCCAGCTTATATAGGTCATCCCCACTTATGAATATCCTAAATTAATTTGAGATTCCCATTCTACAGATACTAGGAAGCAGATTTCAACCACCATCTCCCCTGCCCAGATTCTTCTTTGGATGGTTTATATATTCCATAAATTCAAGTTTTTCTTCTCCGAGGACCTTTGTCCTGATCATAGGTAGCCTCTCTGGGAAGGTTCAGTTTTCCCAAATCACTCCAATGCAGGCAAAGATGCAGAGAAATCCCTCAGTTCCTCAAGAATATTGACTAAGTATTTAGCTAAAATCTTTAAGGGTACAGAAAGAAATGATAATCTGTAATAATTTTTTTTTTTTTGACAGGCAGAGTGGACAGTGAGAGAGAGAGACAGAGAGAGAAAGGTCTTCCTTTGCCGTTGGTTCACCCTCCAATGGCCGCCGCTGCAGCCGGCGCACCGCGCTGATCCGATGGCAGGAGCCAGGATCCAGGAGGTCTCCCATGGGGTGCAGGGCCCAAGCACCTGGGCCATCCTCCACTGCACTCCCTGGCCATAGCAGAGAGCTGGCCTGGAAGAGGGGCAACCGGGACAGAATCCGGCGCCCCGACCGGGACTAGAACCCGGTGTGCCGGCGCCCCAAGGTGGAGGATTAGCCTATTGAGCCACGGCACCGGCTCAACTGGTAGTTATTGATTGGATTTGCAAAACCCAGTGAGTGATATTTGCACTTCGGTGATGCAAAGTACATTGACTGTATAATGTTAGCACAGCTGCCGAAACCCGGGATCGAACCAGGGACCTTTAGATCTTCAGTCTAACGCTCTCCCAACTGAGCTATTTCGGCAACCTAATAATTTTCTAGGTTCTTAAAAAATCACCCTTATAGTTCTCCCATACATTTCTTACACTGTATATTCCCTACATGGCTACACTTTGATATTGGCATTTATTTTTAAATTCTTCTACCACCAGAGTACTGCTGAAGTCTTTGGTGAGGTTTATTAAAGAGAATTACTTTACTGTAGGCTCCACCTAGATTAAAAAGCATGTTTATTTATTTGTTTGAGAGACAGAGGCAGGCAGGTGGACAGAGGTCCCATCTGTTGGTTTACTCCTCAAATGCCTGCCATAGGTGGGTTTGGGCCAGGCTGAAGCTGGGAGCTGGACAGAATCCAGGCCTCACAAGTTGGTTACAGGGATTGTCACCTGGACCACCACCCACTGCCTCTTAGGATGCAAAGTAATGGGAAGCTGGAATTGGACACAGAGTCAGTATTCAAACTCAGTCACTCTTTTATGGGATGTTGGTTTCCCAATTGTCTGTTTATCTGCAGTGTTGGGGTCTTAAGCCTGAGGCTGGCCCCTGACCAGCAGGGGACAGTACAAGCACCCCCCCCCCCCAACAAGGCAAATGGGAGAGGTAAGGTTGACAGGTCAAGCACACCGCAGCAAACACCTGTGAGTCCTGTCGAAGCAGGAATTACTTTACCGAGGAAGTGTACAGGCTAATAAGGCTTACAAAAGACATGCACAGTAGGGGAGCCAATTAGCAAAAAGGTCATGCAGGCGTGGGTAGACCACACACGGGGGCATCATAAGCAAGGTATAGGGATCATGCACTGTCCACATGTCCGGAACTAAAGTGGACCTATCCCTGCCAGTTGTCTGATCTTACAAAGCTTAACCGTAGCAGCCGCAGACACACCCCTCGAACATCCGCCAGGCGCCATGTTGTAATGGAGGTTTTAGGCAATGTCCAATATGCAGTGCCAAACATCTGTCACTGCCCAGATATTTTGACTCTTCTCTTTTCCTTATTCTCTGATCTCTACTAATTCTCCTTTTGTCTCAGGAATTGCATATTAATTCATGAGGAGTTGGTCACTTTCTTACATGTATACCCATCAATATTATAAAGAAATTGTCAGTCTCTTCAACAGCATTTGTTCAAAGCTTAATATAGAAGATACAGAGATGACACCAACCACACCTCAGTTCATGTTTCCATTTCCTCATTACCTACTGAACGCAGCATTCAGGTTGAGCCAATGCAGCTTCTCTCAGGACATGTACTCTTATCGTATCGGCCCAAAGCCTGATTCAGCTACATAGGGATCATCTCTATGATAGGAAAGGGAGAGACAAAGACAAAGTCATTAAATTCATTAGCCTGTGATTTGACAAACAGTTTCAAAAAGTAAAAGTCATTCAGAAAACCTGATTTTGTGATGACTTCTTGGACCACACCATCCATTTTCATCCTCAGCCTGTGTGGTCTGAGGTCATGCTTTCTGCTATGTTATGATCATTACCCAGGGCCTATAATATCTGTCAACAACAGTCTTGAACAATGGGCTAGTCAACTAATAATCCTCTGTATTAATTTTGCCAAAGTAAGCTTTACAAAGTAATTTGCAAATTTCAGATTCTAGTTGTCATGTTGGAACAAAAAAGTCTCTGTTTATAGATTTTGAGCTGAATATGTTATATTGGAAAGACTACAGCATTTCTTCTTAACTGAAATAATGACTGCATATCCAAGAAATTGTTCTTATGAGTTAAAATTAGCTTGGGTTTATTCATTCATCAAACAAAAATTGCTAAGTGTATTTTATGCAATGTCATACTGCATTAATACAAAAAAGTAAAATTAGATCCTTCTCAGAAACTTAAAAATCTGGTGGAGAAGAAGGGCTTAAAAATCAATAGTTAGTATTTTACAATATTTCATTGGGACCATGATTCTTGCTCAGGGATACGCTACAGAAACATATGGGAGTTTCTTTTATCATTGTTACTTTTCAAAACATACACCATCAGCTGTGTCCCTTGGATATATGATTTTAAAAACTATACTTTGACTCAAAAGATGGACATACATTGTCATATAAAGATAATTCTGTCATTCAGAACATGGCATCATTAATCTGTGGTGGCAGGCAACATTTAATCTGGATCTTCAGGAATATACAGGAATTAATTAGGGCTAAAAAAATTGGAAGGGCATTAGTCAGACCAATAGTAGATGAAAAGGCATATAGGTGTGAATGAATCAAACAAAGACAAAACTCTTAAGAAAAGCGAAGCCTGACATCTGAAAACCCTTGGCGCTGTCCCCACCATCCCCAAAACAAACAACCTCCTCTCTCCCACAGGCATATGTGGACCAATGACAAAATCAAATGTCCTAGGGAGAAAACATGTCAACAGGAATTTGAATCAAAGTCTGTGACTGTGTCACATAAGAACAAATTTTATTCCAAGGACAGAAGCAGTGTGTGTGTGGTTGTGCGCACAAGTGACAGCATGAGAACTGGTTCCACCCATTGAAAAAATTTTGCTTAAAACATTTGTTTTGTAGGCAATGCCCTCTTGAATGCATCACAGATGAAAACTGTCCTTTCTTGATCTGAATTTGTTCTTGTTCTGAAAATATCTGAGTGAGCTAGAAATACGCATCTGAGAGCAGTACATTTGTAACAGCTATGTTTATGTGCCACACATTGTTCTAAGTAATTTTGAAGCATTGTTTTATTTGGTTTTTACAACTACAGGATCCACTAACTTCGTTTTCTTGATGAGAAGTTTACTGACAAGTTGAACATCCTGCCTGAACTAACTTGGCATTCAAATTCAGACGTATTCCAGAATCTGGTTTCTTGATGACTCTATTACTGAGTTGTTTTATATGCTTTAAAAAATTATCATAAATACAGTTTCTAAGGAAGAGTATGGTGGAAAATACTTCTTAATACCACAGAATCAAGTATGGCACTCTGAATGCATAAAAGTTAAGACCAGCAAGCAGTGGAGATTTTACCTACAAATATACATTATAACCAGTGTCACCTTAACCATGTAAAAGAAAATTGACAATGTCCATGAATTTATCAGTGAAAACCTGAATGCATTTTCTTCAAATTGAACCTTAAGACCAAACTCCATATCATATAGAAACCTTCTAAAAAATTATTGTATATGTTTAAGTTTATAGCATAGTATTTTGTTTTACTTGTACCTACAAATTAATCTACCCATCACTTTCCATAGTCTCCTTTTTTGTGTGGAAAGAGCCCTTAAAATCTTCCCTTTTGTTAAACTTTAAAATACAATACAATATTATTAACTGTAGTCCTCATGTCGTATATTAGATTTTTAGTCTTATGCATCTTATGTGAGCACAGCTGCATTGGTGCCCTTCGACACACTGGTACGTGTTTTGTCATCCACCAAACCCCTAATCATCATCATCATTTTCTCTCTAAGTAGCTGGCTTTTAAAAAATTTCCACATCTAAGTGTTATCATGTAATATTTTTCTTTCTGGGTCTGGATGATTTCGCTTTGCATAATGTCCTCCAGGTTTATCCATGTTTTTACAAATGGAAAGATTTCTTTCTCTGTTAAAGCTTAATAATATTCCATTGTATAGAGACCATGATTTATTTATCCATTTTTCTGTTGATGGAAACTCAGATTGATTCCATACTTTGGCTCTTGCGAATAATACTGCAATGAACATGCAATGAATACACTGGCTTCATTTTCTTTATGTTTATACACAATGCGGAGATTACTATATTGAATGATAGTTATATTCTTAAATTTTTGAATGAATTTCATAAAATTTTTCATAATGGCTATACTTATTTATATTCCAGAGCAGAAATCTGAAGTTTAAAGGGATTTAAGAGAAGGGATCCGCATAGCTCTTAGTGTTTGCTTTTCCTTCTTCCCTGGGTCAGGGAGCAGGATTGATGTCTTCCTTTCTTTCAATTTAAAAGGTCAGATCATTGTCTTTCATAGATATGTAAACTCTCCTATTTAACAGAGGCCTAAACCTCAGCCACATCACTCTCTCATTCTCCAGGGCTCTATGATATGTTAAACCCTCATAATCCTTCTTTTTAAGTGAGTGACTTAGCATGGTTGGCCTCTTTATCCCAAATTTCTGACATTGTCAAGGTGACTTCAACATTTATTGACTCAACAAATACTCACAGTTTGCACTGGACTCCAACCTTAAAATCCGGACTCACAGCTCCAGTCTCAGCCTCACTGTCTATCCTTATAATTTTATTGAAAATGAAGCAAGTACTGTATCCTAAATGAATGAATATAAATGGTTCTTAATTTGTTTGTTTGGCAACTTTCTCATCCTTGAAATAGGCTTTTCCATCAGCTTGTGGCATCATACTGTCCTGCGTTTCTTTTTGTCACCTTTCTGATCACTCTTTATTTAATTTCCCTAGTAAGTTACTTTCTTCATCATTCTTTTTTTAAGCTTTTAATGAACGTGCAAAAGTTGCATACATTTACTGTATCAATCTTAATGAGCTTGAACGTAAGCACACAACTATAATGCCATCACCACAACCAAGATGTAAAACATACCTAGGACTTCCAAAAGCTTTTGTTTTCTTCTTGTGTGTGTGTCAGTGTGGGCATGCATGTGTTTAAGGTGGAAATATTTAACAATAAATATATCCTCAATAAATCTTTTTAAAGATTTACTTGTTATTTGCACTTTTACAGAGAGAGGGAGAGATCTTTCATCTGTTGGTTCACTCCCCAGTTGCTTGCAATAGCCAGAGCTGGACAAGGCCAAATCCAGGAGCCGGAAAGTTTAACCAGGTCTCCCAAGTGGATGGCATGGGCCTGAGCTTTTAGACCATCCTCCCCTGCAGTAAGCAGTAATGTACTGTTTACTATAGGTACTATGTTGAACAATAGATCTCTAGAACCTATTCATCTGCATTTCCATTGAAGAAACTTTATTCCCATTAAAGAAAAATTCCCTAATTCCTCTTCCTGCAGCCACTATCAACAGTGTTCCTTAGATTTTCATCTTCACCCTTTTCTGACGTCAAATACATTTTAAGAGTAGTGTCATCTTCTGTCTCCCTGGTTCTCAGTCCACTCTCTGACTCCAGTTCAGATTCCTCCATCTGATAACCACGGATTTTATTTTGGAGAAGTGTTTTCAGGCAAGGAAGATACGCCCAGAGATCAGAGGCAGCATAAAATATAGATGATGTTACCATGTTTCATTTTGAGTTCAACTGGAGAATGACTAAGTGATGAGAGCGCAGAGAAATGCCACGTGCTACTCACGAAGGCCCTGATAAAACCTACGAGGAGCTGCAAACGTTACCTTCGGTGGAATAGAATAGTCAAAGATTTCCAGTCTGCGATTAGAAAGAATAATAGGAGAACAGGATAAAAACTGATGACTGAAGAAAAGCACAGGAGGACTGTGGGAACTGTTATAGTCAACTTCTCAAGAACATGGGAGTCGGAAGTAAAATAATGTATGTGGAGAGAAATGTTCAAGAAATAAAATATAAAGAATCTTTTACTCAGAAGTAGTGGATCTGAAATGAACTCCTTTCAACTGATATGGAATGAGCTCCTTTGACATTTAAATAAATGTAGGAGAGTGCCTAAAATTTGTATTTGGGAATGTGATCAGGAAAATATATTAAATAGATGTATATAGTTGAAACTTACTTGGTATAAAATGAAATACATCAAATTGATTAATTCTGGAGATTTTTGGATCATAATACAACTTACTGTTAAATGAAATCTCAAAAGCAAACAAGGCAGTAAAAGAAAACTAAAAACAACATTAAAACATGGATTATCTGTCAATACATTGCTAAAAAAATCTAAGCAAGTTACATGGTGTTCTATTGACTAATTGAAGTTTTTAATAAATTGTACTGTACGGCACTATACTTACTTTTAAACTCTAGAGACAGGACATGCATGACACAAATGGCCACAAGTATGAAAACATCAATTTAACCATTTACTTAATGTTGAGAAAAAGAAAAGTTTAGCATTAGCTTTACCTCCCTCAAATATGTTTGCATTGGGTTAAGAGAATCCAAAATAAAGTCTACCTATGTTTGAGAGAAGTATTTATATTTTGATTCATATTGAAAATGTTAATGCCTCCATATTTCCTTTGGCTACCAAAGACATTAACATTGTTTTTGTTGTTGTTGAGTTTAGCAAATTAAAAAAAAAAATGACCTAAATGAAAGATCTCTATGAGTGAGATCACAGCAGAAAGAACGGTCCATCAAGGAAGGAGGTGCCTTTCTCTGAAGGGAGGAGAGAACTTCCACTTTGACTTTGTCTAAACAAGATCAGAGTTGGAGAACTCAAGATGCTTCCATAGCCTTGGCAACTCATGACAAGAGCCTCAGGTGATTACTGACATCATAAATAAGGGTGTCAATTGTTAAATCAACAACAGGAGTCACTGTGCACTTACTCCCCATGTAGGATCTCTGTTCTTAATGTGTTGTACTATGTGAATTAATGGGATGACTAGTACTTAAATAGTACTTCACACTTTTTGTTTCTGTGTGGGTGCAAACTGTTGAAATCTTTACTTAGTATATACTAAATTGATCTTCTGTATATAAAGATAATTGAAAATGAATCTTGATGTGAATGGGATGGGAAAGGAAGTGGGCGATGGGATGGTTGCAGGTGTGAGGGAGGTTATAGGAGGGGGGGAAAAGCCAATGTAATCCAAAAGCTGTACTTTGGAAATTTACATTTATTAAATAAAAGTTAAAAAACAAATTTTAATAGAAATTGATATGTAATTTGTCCCTAGCTTAAAATATGAATTTAAGATGTGACATAAATTGAAGTAAATAAATGATTGTTTAATCCCCAAATATCCAGAATGGAAGAAGTCTCTGATCTCCATATAAAGTGAGAATAATTTTTTTAAAAAACTAGCTGAATAATATGATTTCATAAAATGTTATGTGTCTTGAAAACAAAATGAGTGGAAATAACTGGATATGCATGGGGGATCTTCAAAAAGTTCATGGAAAATGCATATTCTGAAAAAAACTATATGAATTTCAACTTTTTTGCACCAAAATAAACTCCCAAAACTTTTGAAAGTACCCTTGCAAGTGTGCGGTGACTTACTTTAGGAACATAGAGACGGTCAATACAGCTTGGCATTGTGAGCAGGAAAGAGAATGTTATGAGATAATGTCGGAATGGGAGGCAAAAAGGCAGGATCAGATCACATAGGCCTTTTCAAGTAATGCAAGGAGTTTAGATTCATTATAAATGTGGAAACTTTGGAGGACTATATGCCGTGGAGTTATATGATCAGATTTGCCTTTTTCAAAGGTCTTTCTGACTCTCATCTAGAGAATGGTTTGGGAAAGAAAGCAGATGATGATGGGTAGTTGGTGGGGAATGATGCTAGTAAGGAGACGTGTGCATAAGTTCCGGGAGAGAGAGCCATGCTTTGAGCCAGAATTGCAGCAGGCGAGAAGGTAAACAGCTGAAGGATTTAATATGTCTTTGGAGGCAGCCCTACAGGCTAGTAGCTGAATCGGTTTGTAGGTGATGGGAAGAGAGGACTCATAGATCCACCGTGGGCAAGTGGATGCATGCGCGTGTCACTCTCCCAGTTAAGGAAGATAGAGGTAAAGGCATGTTTAAGGTGAGGTGGTGTGGAAGGAGGAGGAGATCAAAGGTAATTCTTTAACACACTAAGTTTCAGCTGTGGTAACTCTGACGTCTTTTAATCATACAAATGGAAATGCTACTTGTAGTACTGAACTGAGCTAGCCAGGAAATTTGGAATCTTCAGCAGACACATAGTAATTAATTTCAACAAAGAAAGCCAAAGAAAAGGGAATTGAGAAAGTTATGGGTTATAGTTAGATAAGCAAATAAATGTTCAGAATGTTTAGAGAATTAACAGTGTAGGTGCGTTAGTTTCTTGTCACTGATTGGAGTGGTAGATGGTGGCACACGTGCAGAGGCAGGATTACATGGCAAGACAGGAAGCAGAAAGTCAGAGAATGCAACTAGCTCTAAATAACATTTTATAATCAATCCTCTTGTGAGAACTACCTTCTGAGGACACATCCCAATGACCTAAAGATCTCCACTGAGCCTACTCCCTGAATGTCATAAACTAATCAGGTCTCCATATTTTTTTTGAAAAATTTATTTATTTATGTGAAAGTCAGAGTTACACACACACACACACACACACACAGACACACACATGGGGAGAATCTTCCATCTGCTGGTTCACTCCCCAATGGCCGGAGCTGTGCTGATCTGAAGCCAGGAGCCAGGAGCTTCTTCTGGGCCTCCCACGCAGGTGCAGGGGCCCAACAACTTGGGCCATCTTCCACTGCTTTCCCAGACCATAGCAGGGAGCTCAAATGAAATTAGAGCAGTCAGAATTCGAATTGGCGCCTTTACAGTACAAGCCCCTATACTTTTTTAAAAAAATACTTATTGTGAAGGGTAGAGCCAGAGAGAAGGGGGAGAGAAGGAGAGAGACAGAGAGAGAGAGAGAGAGAGAAAGAAAGTAAGAATCTTCTCTCTACTGTTTCACTCTCCAAATCATTGCAATGGCCAGGTCTGGTCCAGGTTGAAACCAGGAGGCAAGAACTGCATCAAGGTCTTTCAGATGAATATTAAGGACCCAAGTACTTGTACCATCTTCTGCTGCTTTCCCACGAGCATTAGCCTGGAGATGGATTGGAAGTGGAGTAGCCGGCACTCAAACTGGATTTCATATGGGATGCCAGTATCCTAAGTGGCAGCTTAACTCACTGTGCCACTGCAACAGCCCCAATTCTCCACCCTTGATCCATTAATGACTCTCATTAATCAATTAACCTTTTTTGATAGATTTAATTATTTGAAAGGCAGAGTTGGAGATAGACACACAGAGAAAGAGATCTTCCATTCACTGGTTCACTCACCAAATGTTCCCAGTGGGCTCTTCCAAGTCAAAGCCAGGAGCCAGGAACTCCATTTGGGTCACCTATGTGGCTGGTAGAGGCCCAAACACTTAACCCACCTGCCTTCCCAGGAGCCTTAGCTGGGAGCTGGATCAGGAGTGGAGGAGCTGGGACTGGAACTGGAATTCATATAGGATGCCAACATTGCAAGTGGCTTCTTAACCCACTGTGCCACAATGCTGGACCCAAGTTTCCAAGCTTAATTCATTCATCAAAACATTGATCAGTTAACCTTTTTTGTAGATTTATTTATTTACTTGAAAGGCAAAGAGAGAGAGTGTGTGTGTGTGAGAGAGAGAGAGAGAGAACTCTTCCAAACACTGATTCATTTCTCAAATGTCTGCAACAGCCTAGGCTGGGTCAGATCAAAGCCAGGAGCCAGGAACTTAGTAGTCTGGGTCTTCCATGTGGCTGGCAGGGGTCCAAGCACTTGAACTACCTTCAACTATTTTCCTAGACACATTGGCAGGGAGCAAGATCAGAAATGAGATGCTGGTGTCTCAGGTGGCTGCTTAACCCACTACACCACAACATTGGCCTTTGACATAGAATTTTGAGGTTGAGCCCTCAATACATGGGTTTTGGGGGTTCACTCAAGATACCATCCAAACAATAACAGTAGGCAAATTTGCTGATGAAATATTTGATATTTCAGAGGAAGGGTTTGGGGAGGAATTATGAAAGGAGGGGGCGAAGGAGAAGGCATATGGATTGGTGTAGGGAAGAAGAGAGCAGGAGAAGGAAGAGAGGAGGAGAAAGGGACAGAGGCGGGAGAAGACAACAGCTGGCTCAGAAACAGGAGGGAGATTTGGTGAAGGGTGGGGCTGCGGGAGCAAGAACACAGGAGAGGGAGAGGGAAGGTCAGAGGGCAGAGGGGAGCGGGGAGACTGAGGGGCAGTGGGCTGCCTGCGGGAGGGTAAGAGGACGAGGGGGAGGCTGGGAGCAGAGTTATAAAGCCAGGCAGAACTAGAGCTCCCCTAATACTCATTTAGAACCCACAGGAACCCTTGTTCAAGGTCTCTAAAATTAGCTTGTTTTGTTTTTGCTTATTTTTACTGTCTTGAGGCTTTTTCTCCTCAGTTTCCTGAAAGGCAGGTCCAATCAGGCCCATTTTTTTTTAAATGCATTTTCGTTTTTTTCTTTTTTCATGTCGTTTTCTCAAACCACTATTATCCTTGTGGCATTGGGAACATCTCCCTTTTCCTCATGGACAGACCTCCTTTTCCACCCTGGCGTTTCTTCACAGAATTTCTTCTTTGTAATTAGGTCTACATTTTTGGTATATTCTGCTTTTCATGAGATAAAAGCACTTGTTTATCCTAAGTTGTCTTAAAATCCAAGAAGTTCTCTGCCAGTTACTTCTTCCAACTGGGCATGTACACCACTTTCTGTTGATGTCGGGACCCTGGAAAGATGACGTATCCATATACAGTCATATGACATTTATTTTTAAAGACTGATGCAGCTTTTGTTTTTAAAGTGAATTTGTCTGGGCTCTGTAGTGATCTCAGCATTAATTAAGCTACCTGTTCATCAGGTAAGACATTCATTTGTTTAATAACTTATGGAAAAATAGCAATCAATTTTGCTAGGTTATTTGAATTTTGAGCACATTCTCAAATGTTCTGCTAGGCAAAGTATGTGGTTCAAAGGGCTCTATGAGACATTTACATGATTTCTTGTTTTACAAATAAAACTTGTCTTGTTTGCATGCTCTTGACATTTTGTTTGCTTTTTCAAGGATACCAGACATAAAAATATTTTACATATTAAGTTAGAATCATTTTCCAGATTAAGCTATTCTGCAGGTAATAATACTTTAAGTAACGCTGTTATATAAATTTTCTTATTATGTTCCTAATCATCCCATGGCATACACACAGACATTTAGGAACACGATGGGGAAATTCAGACCTGGGTTAAGTGGTTTGTGGAGCCAACAGGATGCTTACTCTCCTGTCCTATTATAGACCACAATCATGGATAATGGATGAGTTTCTGATGATCACCGTAACAGATTACCACCAACTGTGCTGCTTACAACAGCACAGATTTATTTCCCCACAGTTCTGGAGGTCAGATACATGTTACTGGGCTGAAATCAGCACCTACAGCACCATGCTTCCTCGGAGGCTGTGGGCGAGGAGCTGTGGGCAGGCCTCTTGCAGCTTCACCAGGCCTCATGGCTTTCTTAGTCTGTGGCCTTGTCTTGGGTCTTCAGAGCCAGTGGCATAGGTTCTTCACTCTCCAACTCTTCCTTGCCTTCTGTTCAGCAAGTCAGGCCTGCTTCTCTCCTGTCTATCGTCAATTCTGTCTCCCCACCATCTTAGAATCTAGGCTGTGTTTGAGGACAGTTATGGCCCACCTAGGTAATCCAAGAGAATCTCTCTATTTTGAGATTTCTTTTTTTGAAGAAAATTTTATTATTTATTATTTGAAATAGGGAGAGAGTTTTCATCCATTGGTTTATTTCCCAAATGCCCACAACAGTGAGGGCCAGGTGGAAACCAGGAGCCAGGAGCTCACACCTGGTCTTCCATGTGGGTGACAGAGACCCTTCCATGATCTGCTGCCTCCTTAGTGTCCATCAGCAGGGAGCTGGAATCAGAGTGGGACTCAAACCCGGCCACTCTGATGTGGAATGCGTGCATCTCAAGAGGTGTCTTAAATGCTGTGCCAAACATCCACCCCCCAATTCTTAATTTAAACACACCTGCAAAGTCACATTCCAAGTTTTCAGAGATCAGCACCTGGCTAGTTTTTGAGGGTCTTTTTTATACCCATAGCACACTGTAATATTACAATATTAGCATTTATTTTTTCTCCTGGGTATTTCATTCTCACTTATCTGGGTGCTAATCATAGAGGAAGACACAAGGTTGCTTCATTTTATATTGCTTTTGTAGCACTGCACTACTCAGATCCTTGTCACGCTGCCTACTTTCGGTGAGCACGTGGAGTTGTATTAGGAAAATGATGCTCCCACAGAGTTCCTTTCTGTGGGGTGTTCTCATGTCCACATCTTTCCAGCAAAGCCATGTGCAATATGGTGAGTTTGTGTTTCTTATCCGAGCACTGGAGGTAGAAAACTGTCCAAGCTCAGAACTGACCTTCCTGAGGGACAAAGAGGACGTTCTTCCCCTTTGCCCCGGGAAGACATGTTCTCTGCTGCTGTCTGGCCTCAGCAGAGAGGACACAGCCCCATGCAAGGCACAGAATCAATATTCCTGGAGGAGATGCCTGGAGGGAGGGGGGTGCGCTGCTCATCCTCCTCTGTGTGCCAATATTTCGGACTGAAAAATCTAAAGCACTCACTCACGAGGCATATTTTTAACCCTGGTGGCCTAAACCACAAATTCTGACTACTTAATTACATTCTGCCCAGAGTGTCCTTCCAAGAGTTCCAGAACTCAGTGGTGGTTTTCATTTCCTATCCTAAGCCGCTCCGTAGTTGCGCTATTGTTATTATTTAACATTCCTGAGAGCAGACAGATGCGCTGTTTGAAACAGGAATATATATTTCCCATTGAATGAGCTAATAATATAAAATCTGGTTGCCATATTCCATCTCTAGAGTTAAATAAAAGAAATGCATTAAAGGAAACATAATAAAAGGAAACAGTGAAAGAAAATACAAGACAAGACATCTGTCCTGGTTAAAACCCAAACCAACTTCATGGGAAGAATGGGCCACTTATGTGACTTTGGGTCTGGCTAATATGCCCATCTGAGCAAAAATAATAAGACACTTGTGTTGGTGTTGTGAATGGAGAGGCTTATTATTTTTCTAATAAAATGACTTAAATTTGTTTGAAAGGAGGATCACAGGAGGATGGGAAATTTTCTTATAGTGACAGCATTCTGTACATTATGCTTCTATTCTTCCCTTCTTTGTCTCTTTCTTTCAAGACACTTCATACAGCATTCACATTTTTAAACCTTGTAATTCACCTATTGTGAGAATTGTATAACTCTTAGAAATAACAAAAAGCAGAATCAGAACATTTTGACAGCAGGAAGACAGCCTAGCAACAATCCACCACTCCAAGACGCTGATCCTCCCCTTCTATTGGAGGGGAAGGAGTTTCTCTTCTTTTATTCGGGCTTTGATATTATACCTTCTCCTTGGGGCGATTTATCCCAGCAGTTTCCGGTGCCCAGTTTGGCGTCAGCCTCTTCCTGTCTACTAGCCTTTTACTCTTGGTATAGAACCACGCTACTCCTCTGTCGTGCAGAATTGCTGTCATATTTTCAAAAGGAGAGGACTGTTCTTTACTCTTTTGTACTTCCTGAGTAGGACTTTCCTCCTGTCCAGCCAGAATCATCTGTTTGCCTTTGGGAAGACTGGAATTGTTGAAGCTGGACTGAGTTGAGTTGCAGGCAGTCAGTTTTCAGCTTCTGACTACAGAATGAAATATTGGAGTCTACAGAAAGGTCACATTTTTGAAAGCTAAAACCCTTTAGCTACCACTGGTGTGTAAAATATTTGGCTTCCCAGCCCGGGTCCTAGATATTTTCTCTTTACCAGGGATAAAGACAAGTTAGAGTAGGTCACAAATAAAGTCTCCCATTAAGGGAGGTGGAAAAATATTGCCAGACTCAGGATGGGTGAGCTACGTGACGAGACCCATGCAACCTGACTGCCCTTCTGTGGGCCAGAGTTCCAAGTATGACATGTGTCACTGCACGGCAGAAATGGCAAAAGCAGAACAAGGGTCATACCGCTTCCTGCCTCCAGTCTTGGCAGGTGGCACAAACACAGGTCACTTCTGTATCAGACCAGCCCGAGCTCTCTGTTGGAAATCATGGGAGGAAGCACCCTCATGATTGAGGGTCACTGCTGCCCACTTCCATGAGGGATAGGATTTTCTCCAGCCCAAATGTCACCTTGGGAAGAAAAAAGGGAATGAGGATGGTGTGAAATTGGGTTTTCCCAAGACTGCTTTCTGTGCAAAGAAACCAATTAACTACATTAGACTCAGATAAATTTATCCAACAAATTTCTTCTTGCTTCCACTCAGAAGTGGTGTAAGGATCATAGGTATTTATCGGACATTTTTGAATGCAAATACCCATGAGATATCCTTCTAGTTTTTGAAGAGTGTGCCACACTTCAAACCTAGCCTATAAGAAGCCAAAATTTATTTCATCAGCCTTCTCGCTCAGGCGACTATCAGATGTGCTCAGATAAAACTTGGATTCAGGCCGGCGCCGCAACTCACTAGGCTAATCCTCCACCTGCAGCACCGGTACCCTGGGTTCTAGCCCCAGTCGGGGTGCCGGATTCTTTCCCGGTTGCTCCTCTTCCAGTCCAGCTCTCTGATGTGGCCTGGTAGTGCAGTAGAGAATGGCCCAAGTGCTTGGGCCCTGCACCGGCATGGGAGACCAGGAGAAGCACCTGGCTCCAGGCTTCGGATCAGCGCGGTACGCTGGCCACAGCATGCTGGCCGCAGTGGCCATTGGAGGGTGAACCAATGGCAAAGGAAGACCTTTCTCTCTGTCTTTCTCTCTCACTGTCCACTCTGCCTGTAAAAAAAAAAAGACTTGTATTCAAAAGTGAGCTAAATGCCAGGAACACAGTGGCCCTGACAATTGGCTTGTTGGAGACACTTGTGTTAGAGCCTCCACCCTCAAACACTACTCGGATTGGCATGAACTGTGGGTCTCCAACATCATTAATGCAAACCACATTGTCAGCCGTCCACACTGGCATAGCATCATCGTGTTCTAACACCATTTTGTCATGGGCCACTTCTCCTGGATGTGTGGCTTCTGAGTTTACTCTGGTCCTCCCAGAGATTCCAGGAGCTACTCAGCCTGCTTTCTGGAAGACCGTTCTGCTTAAACTAATCATCAATCATTAGGGACAATAACTAATAGAAATTAAACTTGTTTAGTGCTGACTATGTCCTGTACACTGGTGTAAGTACTTGGCATGTTTGATTCATTCACCTTATGCAATTTCCCTAGACAATATTAGTAAAATCACTACCATTATTATCTACATTCTACAGGTGAGAAATTGAGATGCAGCGGTATTCTCAACTTTCCCAGGGTTAGTTAACTAGTAAGTGCTACAGTTGGGATTGAAACCCAGCTAGTTCCATTTTATGGTCTATATTTTTACCACTATACAATTGACATTTTTTTGGCCTACTTGTGTTGTGGATGAGTAGCTCACTAATTGTATACATTCCTTGAGGGAGCCTCCACTCTTTCTCATTTCTGTAAATAAGCACTGTGCCATTCCTTACACTTTTTTTGCCATTACTACATGTGTTGAAAACATGACTTACTTTTTTTAAGATTTATTTATTTATTTGAAAGACAGAGTTGCAGAGAGGCAGAGGCAGAGATATGCAAGGGGGGGGGGAGATTGAGAGAGAGAGAGAGAGAGAGAGAGAGAGAGAGAGAGAAAGTCTTCCATCCACTAGTTCACTCCCCAAATGGCCGCAACAGCCAGAGCTGGGCTGATGCAAAGCCAGGAGCCTGGACCTTTTTCTGGGTCTCTCACAAGGGTGCAGGGGCCCAAGAACTTAGGTCCTCTTCCACTGCCCTCTCAAGCCATAGCAGAGAGCCGGATTGGAAGTGGAGCAGCTGGGACTCGAACTGGTGCCTATATGGGGTGCTGGCACTGCAGGCGATGGATTTATCTGATTTTTATCCTAGGTTTCTGGCCATGTTTCCTGGACTGCTTTATGCAGTCTATTTCCTCTGACACACCTTCAGTACATTTCTAAATCTGAGTGTTATTTCCCTCTCACACTGTATACCTTTCCTGCATGAACTTAAAGATACTCTAGATATAGGATCATTGATCTCTCATCTATACTTACACTTTTATATTTCTCCTAAAATTTGTTAGTACGTAGCAAATAACCTGCTGAGAATTTCCTCCAGTATGGTCAAAAGCTAGATCAAGTTGTGATTGTTTTCCATATTAAACTCATTTTCCTTATTCTCCCCAAATTTGTGCTCCCTTTCCAGTTCCATTATTAGATAATGAAACAACGAACTAACCACCAACTCATTCGATCAGAAAACGCACAAGTCATCTGTTCCTTCCCTTTGTTCTACAGGTCCCAGCCCCAATTAGCCATGCAGTCCCAGATACACTATCGGATGTCTCACCACTTCTCCCTTGGTCTTCCCACCAGCCCTGCTTTTACACTTTGAACTTGCCTATTCCAATAGCTCTCTAAATCTGCCTGTGTGGGATTTCCTCTCTCTATTTTCCGGTGACTGCACAGTAAGCCTGCGAACGCATAAAGGTAGCTATGTCTCACTGGCCATATTTCAGTTCCGTCCCCTTGCCTTCAGGATGCAGCCTGAGCTTTCCAGCCTGTGCCTATTTGATCTGTGCTGTGCTTATCTAGATGCTTTATTATCATACACTCTCTGCCTACAGACCACATGCCATCTGACTGATTTATTCCTCATACGAACGCTCTCTCACGCACCTGTTTGCATTTGCGATTCATTTGACACTGCTGGCTTACTCCCACTCATCCATCAAGGCTCTTTCCAGAGTTTACACCTTCTTCTGTGTTCTTCTGAAAAATGGCAGTGTTAGCTCTGTGAAACTGTCTCAGTTGCTAGACTGGATCTTCAAAAGGCATCTGCTTTGTCTTTTTTCTTGCTATATTCTAGCTTTCTATGATGATTACAACATTGTAGAAACAATTATTATTATTATTATTATGTCAAGTGGAATGTCAGAATTATACATACTTATTTGAATATTGAAAAAAAACCTGGGCTCAGGGAAGGTTAAGGACCTGTTATGCTGCTTGCAACAGGTAGAGCTGTAACTCTTCATTATTATTTATCTACATTACTAGGATTTAATAAGGAATCTGAAATGTACAAGATACTTAATATACATTTATTGCATAAATGAATCAAAATAACCTCATTTATTGTAACCAAGATGTTAAAAAGAAGTGAATTTCAAAGTAATACAAAGGAGCAAAGCTAAAATATGCCATTTTTAAAACAAAAAGTTCTTGTTGAATGTTATTTGAAACAAGTATTTTCTTTTTTTTTAAGTTCTTGCACATATAATTTCTTTTTTATTTAATAAATGTGAATTTACAAAGTGCAACTTTTGTATTGTTGTGGCTCCCCCCCACCTCCCTCCCTCCAGTGGCCCCCCCCTCTCGCACTCCTTCTCCCATCCTGCCCTTCATCAAGTTTCATTTTCAATTACCTTCATATACTGAAGATCAACTTAGTATATACTAAGCAAGGATTTCAACAGGCTGCCCTCACACAACCGCACAAGGTATAGGGTATTGTTCGACTAGTAGTGTTGTTTTTAAGTTTCATAGTAAAACACATTAAGGACAGAGATCCTACGTGGGGAGCATGTACCCAGTGACTCCCGTTGTTGATTTAACAATTGGCACTCTTATTTATGATGTCAGCAATCATCCGAGGCTCTTGCCATGAGCTGTCTAGGCTGTGGAAGCCCCTTGAGTTCACCAACTCTGAACTTGAAACAAGTGTTTTCAATGTGAGTTTTATTATTTTATGGGGATTCAGATTGTATCTGGTCTTTTCATGCTCTAAATGTAACATACAGCTACACTGAATAATATCAAATTAGGATTATAATAAACTTCTTGTGAAAAAATATGTAAATAAACATCTCATAGATTTATGGTAGTATTTTCAATGTCTGAAATAGTTTCTAATAATAGCATAATTTTGAATTAGTAATAAAGAACTAAATTAGTAAGAAAATAATACATGTGGGAGGCAGGATTCCAACATGGCTTCCATGAGCTCCACCTTCTGGTGATATATCTGTGAAATCCCTCCTCCTTGACTGGGGAGTGAGGGGTGCTGAGATTTGCTTCCAGCCAGCAGACTATGGCAAAGATGATGTCACTCCATGATTCCACCTCTTTATATAAGACACCTTTTAAAAAAAGATGTATTTATTTATGTGAAAGACAGAGTTAGAGAGAGAGAAAGCGAGGGAGATCTTCCATCTGCTGCTTCACTCCCCAAATGGCCACAGTGGCTGGAGCTGGGCCAATCCAAAGCCAGGAGCCAGGAATTTCTTCTGGGTCTCCCACATGGTACAGGGGCCCAAGTACTTGGGCCATGTTTTGGCTGCTTTCTTGGGCACATTAGAAGGGAACAGGATCAGAAGTGGAGCAGGCAAGACTTGAATAGGCTCCCATATGGGATGCTGGCCCTGTAGGTGGCTACTTAATCAGCTACACCAAAGCGCCAGCCCCTATATAAGACACTCTTTTAACAGTAGAGCTAGAGAGTCTCCTCTGTGGCCTTTGAAGAAACAAGATGCCATGTTCTGACAGGGCCTGCTGAGAGGGCCACAATGCAGCAAATGGTGGTGGCCTTGAGAATCTCTGAGCAGCCCTCAGCTGGCAACCAGCTGGAAAATCAGGAATTCAGTTCTATTTCCACAAGGATTTGAATTCTTCCAATAAATGTGGAAGCTTGGAACAGGTCTCAATGTTCAGAATAAGTGCAGCCTTTGATTTTTTTTTCACTCAGTAAGAGCCAAGCAGGAAAGCCAGTGAGGTGTACCTAGACTTCTGACCCATAGTGACTATGAGATAGTAGCGATGTGGGCTTTTAAAGTATTAGGTTTACAGTAATTTGTTATGCATCAGCATAAAATAAGTACTCTTCAACACATTTATTACAACAAAACTTACCATTATAACCTTCAAAATTTCAAGAAGAAATTAGAGTATTAACCAATGAAAGCAATGCTCCAACACATTACAGGAAAAGAAAACCTAGTGATACCTTAAATAACAATTAATTAAACAGGCTGTTATGAGGAAAAAGAAACAATACATTAACTCAGAACGAATAGAATGCCATGTTAGGTTTTAATAAAATGGAAGAGAAAAGAAAACCCAACCATATGCTTCTTTTGTGTTTAAAACAATTTCATCTACCATGCTCTTTGAAAGTGTTTTGTGGCTATTACTGTTTTGGAAACCATAGCAGTTCAATCTCTGTTCTATTTAGGAAAGCAAAAATATGCCCCAAGAATACAAGAAAATTGTGTAAAACAAAAAATAATGTTAAATTTAAACCTACCAACTTCAAAAAAAATCCATGGCTATTTGTCATCAAATATCAACAACTGACTTCTCTGAAATAATCATGTCTCTAGCCCATGGTCACTGTGATGGCTGGAAATGGTTTGCTCCACAAAGGCTCATGTTCTGGAAGCTTGGACCCACTGTAGTGGTATCGGAAAGTTATGAACACTTCAAGAGGCAGGACTTAGTGTGAGGCAATTAGATCATGGGGGCGCCACCCTGACAAGAGTTAAATGCCCATCTTGTGGGATTGTGTTAGATATCAGAAGACTGGGTTAGTTACCACAAGAATGAGCTGTCGTAAAAAGAGGCGTGGCTGGCCTCTTTCACACAACACTGCTCACCATCCCACACAGCCGCCCGCTGAGTGATGGCATTGGCCATGTCATGGTGTCCTTGCCACAGGTGGCTGCCAGAGCTTGGCCGTTTCAGCCTCCAGAACTGTGGGACATAATTAGCTTCTTTTCCCTATAAAGTGTCTAGTCTGGACTATTTTGTTATAGCAATTCAAAACGGGCTAAGATGGCATCAAATAACTTCTGACTCTTTCACTCTAAGTATTTTTTCATAGTAAGCTTTAAGAATATAGAAGAATAAACTTAAAGAAAAACAGATAGTTAAATAACAGACCTCCAAAACTAATCTGGGGGTGGGGAATACAAATGGCCCATACACATTTTTGACCATCATGTTCAATTTAAAGATTCAACAAACTATTAGACACACTTAACTTGGATTTTGGCAAATAGAATCTGCCACGGTTTATCCCAACTTGGAGAGGAGACCCAAGACTGTTGGCTCGGGACCCTGAGTATTCTATTTATTGAAAAAGAGTGGAGAAGTTCAGTGTTTACAATGTGATATTTTAGAGTGTGTGAAACGCAATGCCTTTTCTGCCTGGCAACCTCTGCCTTGTAATTCAAACGTATTAAAGTTTAGAATTAAAAATTGTTCAGTGATACCATGAACATTTCCCTTCTCATTGTATGACAAATAAAAGTTTTGTGTTACCTTTTTTTCTTAACAAAGGCTTTCCGACATTCAGTCTTAAGTGTTCCAAGTCGGAATGGCAATTCTGTTCCGTATTTATGATAAGATGACTAGCCTTAGGTAACTGGTAGCAATTGTTTTTCCGTTCTTGTTTCATCATGTTCAGAGTACAATCTGTACCAACATTTTTTTTCCTCTGTTTTCCTTCCTGCAGCTGATCTGATATAAAAGTGCTGGCTGTAATAAGTTTCCACTTTGGTCTAAAATAGATAATTTAAGAAATCCAGAGAGCAGAGGCTGCCAAAGCTCCCTGCTTCCTAAAACCAGATCGCTATTTTACTTCTTCCATTGTGAGAGGACACAGGGCTACAGAACCGGCCCCGCCTCTTCCTCAGAGCGAATTGCTCTGTCTGTGTTCCAGGCCCTTCCCTTAGCACTGCTCCCTGGGGAAGTTGTCATCCAGTTTCACTTCTTTCTTTATTGTTCGTGTTTTGTTTAAATTTTATTGCTTTCACATCTGGATGGCACAGCTTTCATGTGGTATTAAAAGTATGTGTCCAAATATGTGTCCCAGATGAACATCCTGTTTGCCTTTTGATTTAAATTTCTGTTTAGTAAACCTTCGTGGTTTGGATATAGTGAGGAGTATTTTCGGCAGAACTCCCTACCCACTTCCGAAAAAATGACTCCCCTCTCTGTTCCTCCCCATTCCTTCAGTCCTTATTTCTCTTCTTCTAAATTAGTATTATCTATCAGACACATTCTTAGGGATATTCAAGAACATTGCTTCCTCTCCCAATGATAAAAATCTGTTTCTAAAGCATAACTGTTGCAGAAGCTCTTTCCACAAAAGGGCTGTTTTACATGCTATGCCACTAGCAAACTGAAAAGCTCCCCATCAGGACCTTGTAGCAAAACAACCGATTTGTGAAAAATGAGATACTTGCTTGAGAGAGACTTAAACAACAGCTTCTTCAAAAACAGGTTAGCAATTGAATTCTTCTGGTCACAACCAGAAAAGAAATATGTTTAAAATCGTTCTTTGAGTCCTTCCTTCGAATTGGTCATAGAAATCATATCGCTGATGAATAGATTTACTTGACATATTGCATAAAACTATTTTTTAAAATAACTATTGTTTAAGCCAATTTTTTTTGAAGCAAAGAAATTTGGTTGTTCTTGGCATTTCTTAATTTGCTTACTTGGGGGTATGTTCTCCCCAAATCCACACATATAATTTCCATTGCCTTTAAAAGGGGTTATGGACGCACATCTGAAGGAGAATTGACCACTTGGTTTTTGATGTTTTAAAGCCAACTAAAGCTTGAACCTCTTGTTTCCTTTCTGATCCCAGCCCTTTTCAATGAGAACAATGCTTATGCAAGATTTCCTAGGGGGATTTTGTGGTTTGAGGCTTTAATAATCTAGGCTGAGATTCAAATGGGAGCCACAGCTGCTTGGATAAGACTCTTAGACCTCTTTATTTGAACTGCAGTGAACTTCCCAGAATTTTTAAGTGTTCTGAGCCATATCTAATATGCAAGAGTGACATGTGGTGGTTTTATTTCTCATCCATCTATATACCTTCAAATCATACAAAAACAACAAAAAAGATGCACACATTCTGTAAATATTTGTAATTATATTTAAAAGAGCTTTGATTAATTTAAAAGGTAATGCATTATGCAGTTCTGAACACTTCAAAAATTAGATCATTGGGGCTATTGAATCTGTTTACTCTTTGGAAAATAAGTTACGTTTTAACAATGTGATTGTTTTGTGATAGTGTTTTCAAAGTTGATTTTCATTTACTTTTCAAATCCTGTTATGTTTAAAGTGTTAGGTCTATTGAAGGATCTGTTTATGAAGTCCCTGACACCCTAAATATGTTAAATGACAGCCTTTACGTGTATTTAACTGAGATCCTAGTATTCATATGGTAAGTCAAAAAAGAAGGGATTTGCAAGATGATGCAACAAATCAGAAAACCTACAAATAAGCCAGCACTAATTTTAGGTGAAGGACCTAATGCAAAGAAAGAAAACTTTTAGAGGTGGAACACCCAATATACCTTTGAGCTTCCTCTCGGGGGCACAGAGGCCCGCAATGCCAGGCCTATAGGCTGATGGGCATTTCTTTGGGCCAGCATAGCCTGAGAAGGGCAACAGCCTTGAAGACCCCTGCTCTTGCTGGGCATCTGGTCCGTGTGGCATTGTGGACAATCGTGCTTGGAGCTCTCATCCAATCCAGTAGCTTACAGCATTCTCCCCAGAATCTCCTGATCTTCCAGAACTGTGTGGTGGGCTTCCCCAGGGACACAGGTGTTCCAGCTGGAGGTGAATGGCATCTGGCTATCTCCTTCAACTTCTGCCTGAACTGGTGCATGTTCAGCTGCCTTATTTTCATTGTATGGTTAAGATGCCATCTGAAGCCATCCCTTGATGAAACCAAGAAAGGGCAGAATGTAATCTCCTGCATGGTACACAGAATATAAAAAATCCACTGTGTAGTGAACCCTTCCCATGCTCCAGCGCTTTGAATGAGAACCGTTACTAGCCTGCCTATGCTGCACCATAGCCAAGGCAAGGTCTGTGGGGCTGAGAGAACCAAAGTTGCCTTCCAACATTCCAGAATTAGGAATTACACTGGGTTGATGGCAAGTATAGGCTAAAGGAACACATGGTTATTAACAGGTACAAATTTTAAGGGCTCCTTGAGAAGCAATCAACAAGAAGTTTGGAAGATTTAACCATCTTGGCAACTGGAGATGACGGTGAAGCGTATCTTCTGGGACTTTGGTCATACAGAGGCCTTCTACCTGGGATTTCCTCTCTCTGCTGGTTGGCTTATTATTGCTTGCTCATCATGACCACGTGCAATATTGGCTGAGAACTCATCATAGCATTTTTAATAAACAAATATGAAGCTGACTGTTTCATGATCCAGGCATGTGTCTTGAAAGAGAGCAGGACTCCGCTCCCTCAGAAATGTGCTTTCTTAGGAAAAGCACTCTCAATGCTCTCCAACCCCTGCGCCCAGAGACAGTGTCTAACAACCCTTTCTAGGAACTGACACTCCCTGCATGAACATTCCATTCAAACTGCTGCACTAAGAGACTTGACCACACCTCATCACAGTTTCCAGCGAACCTAAAGCCACTTTCCTGGGACAGCCAAGCACCCTTCCTGTGTCTCTGAAAAAAATCTCAGGGCTGTCAAAAAGATTTAGGGTTTGTTCTAGCTTATACCCAACCATAGGCTCCTGCCCACTCTCTCCTTCAGTGCTTATTGAAAGGGGCCTACAATTGTGAATCTGTCCTCTGTCTTTTGGATATAGATGTGTATCGCTCACAACTCAGAAGTGTCTCTTTCAATGACCTGAAAGCCATTCCTTTGGAATGTCATCATCCAGGACAAGATCTCTGACTCCCAGGCTCTGTGGGGAGACAGCATACGAGCTTCTGTAATAGCCAGCTGGCAGGCACAGCTGCCCTAATCACATTTACACTGACCAACGCTTTGTCATTGTTCACTTGAGTTCGCATTTGCCCTGCCCGTGCCCCCAGCCTTCCTTTGAAATGTCAAGTCACCTCTGTGTAAATCAGGACGGAGTTCAGCTCTTGCCCTGACTGTCACTGGTTATTGCACAAAGTGTTTTCACCACTCTAGCGAATGCCCAGCTTTGTTTATCTTTGACAGTTTCAAAACAAGGAACAGTGAGCTGACTCTAGAGGGGGATGATGGAAAACAGGCTATGAAGAAAGCGAAGGCCTTGTCTCTCGGGAGCTTGTTGGCAAAGCTGGGGAGCAGTTCAGCAAGTCCTGGGTGGGGAGGATAGGCCAGCTGTACCAGGGATTCAAGGAATATGAGTGTGTAGCTTGAGTCATAGAATCTTGAACTATGAGAGATGGGTAGCCTGGTGGAAGGTGAGATAACAACCCAAATAAGTTGTAATCCCATTGAGACAGATTGATTAGTTTGAGAAAACAGAGATGGCTCAATCATACTATCCTACTCTGACAAGGGTTCCAGATCCCAGAGGAAGAGGAGATCTTGAACACCAAGGAGCTCTGAAATTAACACTGGAAATCTGGAGTGAGTGAGGTGGAAAAGGAGAATCAAGTGATGGAATTCACCATTCAGTCAACGTAAAGAATGACATTATTACATGGAAATCTATTTAAAAAAAAGGTCATAGACAAAGACAAGAACATAATAACATATAAAGTTATTAAATATTTAAACCAGCAATACCTGTTTAAAGAAACTAAAATAAACCATTTCTTATAGGCATTATGTACCATCTCCAATAGACTACAATTTGCCAATTTTTCTTCTGGAATTATATTTGAAAGTAATTGACACTTTTGACAAATTTTTTCAGAATATCCCACCAGTATTGTGTATCTTCTAATAAATTGACTCTACATACGTTAAAATGATAGCAAGTTAAGCACTGAATAATATTTCTATATTATATTGAATAAGAAATATTTGAATAAGCATGAATAATGTTTCCTTGAGGGAAAATGTTGCTAAGACTTTATTGAATTTACTAAGCATGTCTAATTTTAGTTATTGTAATGACTTCTTAAAAAAAAAATTTTCTTTATTTATTTGAGAGGTAGAGTTACAGACCGTGAGAGGGAGAGAGAGAGAGAGGGAGAGAGGTCTTCCATCCGATGGTTCACTCCCCAATTGGCCGCAATGGCAGGAGCTGTGCTGATCTGAAGCCAGGAGCCAGGAGCTTCTTCCGGGTCTCCGATGTGGGTGCAGGGGCCCAAGCACTTGGGCCATCTTCTACTGCTTTCCCAGGCCACAGCAGAGAACTTGATTGGAAGAGGGGCAGCAGGGACTAGAACCGGCACCCATATGGGATGCGAGCATCACAGGTGGAGGATTAACCTATTGTGTCACGGCAGTGGCCCCATGACTTTTTTTTTAAGATTTATTTATTCACTTGAAAGACAGAGTCACAGAGAGGCAGAGGCAAAGACAGACAGAGAGGTCTTCCATCCACTGGTACACTCCCCAAATGGCCGCAACAGCCATAGCTGGGCTGATCCAAAGCCAGGAGCCAGGAGATTCTTCCTCATCTCCCACATGGGTGCAGGGGCCCAAGCACTTGGGCCATCTTCTACTGCTTTCCCAGGCCACAGCAGAGAGCTGAATCAGAAGTGGAACAGCTAGGACTTGAACCGGTACCCATATGGGATGCCAGCACTGCAGGTGGAGGCTTTACCAACTACACCACAGCACTGGCCCCTGCAATGACTTTTAAAAGGAGGATACAGTAACAAATTTTATAGAAACTGCTAAGCTCTTTTGAGAAACAAAGTATATAGTTTGGCTAAATTGCAGGACGATTTGATAAAACTATCTAAGTTGGTAAAATGATATAACTAGATACCTAAATGAAGGTATTATATTTCAAATATTTGAATTTTACTTATTTAATTTATATAGTTTATATTTAGGACATATAGATGTGTGTGTATATATATATATATGTAGATACAGATGATAGATATAATACAAGCATGCAATTAGAATCAAATGTTGCAAAGTGGAACAGTTAACCCTTCTTTTGTCAGATCGATTGTGTGAAAAGGGACATTGCTGATTACAAAGAAATATTTTGAGCCGAATTGTCTAGAAAGACCCTGAAGTTTATAAAAATGTTCAAGATCGAGAGGGGTGACAGCCAACACTGTAGTTTAGGGAAGTCCAAGATTAAGTCATTCATGCTCTCACTTACATCTTCTTTGAGCTTCTTGGAGCTTTCAGAACCTCCTTTCTTGAAATTCCCTCCTGCTTGTTTGCTGTGTGACTGAGTTCGTTTTGTCTTTTACTTTTAAACCAGTAGGCCCCTTTGTTTTGCTGACTCTCTTTTGTGCCACTCTCCCAAGTGGGCTGTTCTATTTTCAGTTCTCTTCTTCTGCTACAGGATTTTCTTTGAAATCCTTATTTATTAATTTCATTCCATTCATTAGAGTTAAGAGCATTCAAAGCTCTGACAGTGTCCCCAGCACGAGCTATTGCTCCCTGGACGGTAGTAGCCAAGACTTCTCCCTCCGATATCTCCTCTACTGTGATTGGACAACCACAGCAGCTGCAGCCACTGAGCGCTGTGAATCTGTTTCAGGAGCAGTGGAGCAATGTACTATCAGCTCCATAGAGACTGGCTTCAAGACCAAGGACAATGTCAAAAAGGGACTGGGCACTTGGCTTAGAGTAGACCGTGTTCTCAAAGCGTTTATTTATTTATCTGTTTTCACCTGTACCATAAGGATGATTACTAGGTTGTTCTGCATTCCAAATCCTTCTTTTTTTCTCTTATTTTGTTATTGTTTTTTATTTTAACAGATATAGAAAGTGCCTAAATTGCTTTTGGCTATTGCTAATTTGAGTTCACTTTACAAAACCAAAAGTAACCTGTATTTGTGTGGTAATAGTATTTCTATATGATAAATGTGTTTTACAATAAGATGAGAGATTAAAAAGTAAAACCAAAAACTCATCATCTTTCCATTTATATGTGCATTTTCTCCTTTTCTTTTGACAGTCCTTCTATCTTCTGGGCTGAAAAGGGTGATACCCAGTGCCATGTTTTTAATGACAGTAATTTATCTTATTCCACATCAAAATACATTTCATTATAGAACATAAAAGTTATAAAATAGGTTTTTGTGATTAATAGAAAAAAATTTTTTTTAAAAAAAAAGCTCTTTAAAGTTCACCAAACTGAGATGCTTTATTGATCTGTGTTTTCGAGGTGCTTGTGGTATATAAATACTGAACAAACTGTTATAAGTTCATTTATTTCTTTTAAAACATAGAAATATATCATCTATACAACCAATCTGGTTTCTAAAATTTCTTGAATAGCTTACTATAATTTTATGTAACTTGTTTCCAATATTCCAACGAACAACTTCATAGCAAAAAGTTAGTGTCATTTGGTCTGTTTTAATTTTTTCTTCAGTTCTAGTTTTGTACTGACTTCACTTAAAATGCTTTTCATACATACATTTTTCATGCATATGTTTTGCTTTCTATTTCCAATGCTATCTAATTTGTCACTTTTGGTTATTGTATAGAGTAGTTCATTTTATTCTACTATGGATTGGATTTGTTGCTAAGCACAGCATAAAGAGAGATGAATTAAAAGATATTCTTGGGGCTGGTGTTGTGACGCAGTGAATAACACTGGTACCTGCAATGCTGGCATCCTGTAAGGGTGCCGGTTTTGAGACCTGGCTGTTCCACTTTTGATCCAGCTCCCTGCTGATGAGCCTAGGAAAGTAGCAGAAGATGACTTAAGTGCTTGGACTCTTCCACCTACATGGGAGATCCGGAAGAAGCTCCTGACTCCTAGCTTTGGACTGTCCCAACCCAGGACATTGTGACTATTTGGGTAGTGAACCAAAGATCACGCTCTCTCTCTCTCTCTCTCTTTCTCTCTCTTCCTCTTTCTGTGTAACTCTTTCAAATAAAATAAATAGTAATGAAAAAGAAAATAGTCTCTCTCTACATTATAGTAAGAGAGATGGAAGTGAAACCCTAAATGTAGTATGTTGTCTGCAGTTAGAAATTCTTGTACAGAAGCAATGATTGGGGAAATGTACAGGAATTATATTCCGTAATATACATTTTCTACATGAAAAGTTTTATGTGACATTTATACAATTATAAAAATTGTGGTATATGATTAGATGATTAGTTGGACTACTTTGAGACATCATATTTAGACATTTATGTTAATTTTATTATTAAACATTAGGAGTTGGCTTCGTGGTATAGTGGGTTAAGCCATTGCCTGTAATGCTGGCAGCCCATATGGGTACTGAATTGAGTCCCTGCTGCTCACTTCCAATCCAGCGCCCTGCTAATTCACCTAGGAAAGCAGTGCAAGATAATGTAAGCACTTAGGCCCCTGCACCCATGTGGGAGACTGGAGGAAGCTCCTGGCTTTTGGCCCAGCCCCAGATGTTGCTGCCATTTGAAGAGTGAATCAATGGGTGAATGATATCTCTCTGTCTCTTCCTCTCTCTCAGTAACTCTGATTTTCAAATAAATCTTTAAAATAATTAAACATAGAATCTAAGTAAATTAAATTTAAGTAATTATTTTAACATTAATGAAGCATACCTATAGTCACAGAGGAAGTGTTTTGGAATTTATTTATAAGTAAAAGGAGTCCATACATACGTAGAAACTCATGATATCAATACTCGACTTAGACTGATGTGAGGTGGTGATGGGGATATGGAAGACTCCTGGAAAACATGGAATGTGAACCAGCTAGTTTATTTGAAATTAAAATTTCAGCTTTTAAATTTTTATAGGCTCCCTCCGGCAACTGTAAGCCAAGGGGCTCTGAGACCTGAAGAATGAGGGTAACAATGATAAAAACCAGGAAAGCACCAAGTCCTTTTAGCAAGGAAAAGATTGTCCCAGAAACAGAGAAGAGGCGGGCTTCGTAGCAACATCAATAGAACATCTTGGGAGAAATGGAGAAAATCAGTAAGGCCGGAAGAGTTAGGCAGTAAGAAAAAATGGGAGTTTTATTATGGAATTTAGAAAAAGTATAAAGAAAATGCTGTAGACATTAATATATTTCCAGCAGAAGATAAAATATCCAGAATTATATACTAAAAAAAAAAAACACCATGGCAGAGGTGTTTATGATAAATTGCAGGTGTTGAGATTGACAGCAATAAAGAAATGAGGAGATCCTAGATTAACGAAAGTGTGAAATACCACCCATCTCCGAAAATACTGCCCATACAGAATGTGGTTAGATCTGAATTTCAGTTAAACCAGCTAGTTCATATTTGAAGGCAGTGGTTGTTAAATTTTCTGATTGTGTTCTACAATCAGAAATAAATTTTATAATAATAAATACCACATATGTGTATAAATGGGCACACACACATATGACACCCATAGAGATATTGTACAATAATAATGTACTAGCCTTACTACAGGAAATTCCTTCTGGCATATTTTATTGTAGTCTCTTCTCTTTCATGAATCATTGTTAATAATCTTCTAATTAGCTTTCATGTTTACCAATGGATTGTGACAAAGAATTGAAAACCATTCTAAGAACAAATTCAGAGCAATGCCAGCAAGACAATGGAATATGAAATTACAGGTTATCTTTCCCCTAGCGAGATCTAATTCTAAACAATACCTGGATCAGAATATCTCCAAAAGAAATGTAGAAGCAGATTGCAAAACTACAGCACCCAGGCCATTGTAAAACCAATGATACATTAGATGAGATTCAGTGAAAGAGTTAAGAAAATTTGTAAACTTCAGCATGTCCATTTTTGCCCATTTCCCTACATGGTATAGTGCAGGACAATGGAAGGAAACCCTCAATGCCAGCACTGTGTCCTTGGTATGAAAACAAGAGTGGACCTTGCAAGCAAGTTTCCGGATCATCTGGGGGTTTCCCAAGAGATTGTTTTCTGTCTTACTTTTCTCAGAGCACTGACAGAACCCGCAGCAGAGTAAGGGATCCACTGAAAGCAGGTGAATAACTTGTTGCAATTTTGTAGGTAAACACCAGGTGTAGTAAGAAATCAGAAAGGGTTTATGAAGATCTTGAACCTCCAGTCAGGTGGATTGGTAAAGGTCTTTCCTTCCAATCAGACAGTACACAGAGTACAATGACTGGAGTAAGGTAACTGTTGATTGAAATGCCCAAGTCACAGAAAAAATATATGAGAACCACAAAGAAACTGGAAAACTTTTCCAAACATAGGAACAAAGTAAAACTCCAGAGACTGACATTAAAGAAACACAAGTCTATGACCTACGTAACAAAATATTTTAAATACTACCATAAAGATGCTCAGTGAGCTAAAAGAGAACACAAATCTGTGAGTAAATAAAACCAGGAAAACAATGCATGAGTAAAATGAGAATTTTAATGAGACAGAAAATGTAACAAAGAAGCAAACAAATTCTGGAGTTGAAAAATACAGGAATTGAACTGAAAAATTCATTAGATGGGTTCAACAGCAGAGTAGAACAGCAGGCAAAAGAATAAATGAACTTGAAGATGGTTATTTGAAATCATTGAGTCCAGGGAGCAAAGAGGAAACAAAATCAATATCACTAATGAATATTGATATAAAAAGTCAAGAAAGCCTAGCAAGCTAAATTCAACAGCACATTAAAAGGATTATGCAATCTAAATGAGATTTATTCCTGGAATGCAAGAGTGGCTCGCCATAAAAAATATTGCATACTCTATTAACAGAATGAAGAACATAACCCACATCATCACCCCAATACATACAGAAAATTTATTCAATAAGATTCAGCAACATTTTATGAAAAAAAAAAAAAAAGCTAGCAGTGGATGAAGCCACCTCAACATAACAAAGACCATTCTCGAAAACCTAACAAATAGTACCACATTCAACCATGAAAAATTGAGATTTATCTTTATTCTAAGATCAGGACCAAAGAAAGGATGGCTCACTCACATTGCTTCTATTCAAAATAATATTAGAAGTCCCACTCAGAGCAATCAGAGAAGAAAAATATATTTTAAAATCCAAATCTGCCAGTGATTACAGCAAGCAAATGAATTCGATGAAGCTACAGGATACGAAATCAACATAGAAAACCAGATATATCTATACATTACTAGTGAACAATTAGAAAATAAAATCAAGAAAACAATTACTATTAAATAAAATATTTACGGATAAATCTAGTCAAGAAGGTAAACAGCTTATTCACTCAAACCGTAAACAGAAAAATGTCTTGTGTCTGTGAATTGGAAGACATTTTATTAGAATGTTCATCACTTCTCCCCTAAGTGATACTCAGGTTCAATGTACTCAGTATCAAAATTCCAGTGACATATTTTGTGGAAATAGAAAAAAAATTCATCCTAAAATTCATGTGGAATTTCAAAGGGCCTGAATAGTAAAAACAGTTTTGAAAGCAAAAGCAATGTTGGAAGCTACCCTTCTTGATTTCAAAGCATATCACGAAGCCACAGTAATAAAAAAGCATGCTATTAGCATACAGACAGGGAAGTAGAATAGTGGGATGGAAGAGACTCCAGAAATCAATGCTTGTGTACAAAGACAATAGTTCTTAGCAAGTTCTTATCAAGAGTACCAATGGAGAAAGGACAGTATTTCCAAAAAAAAAAAAAATGGTGTTGGAAAATGTGGCTATAGGTAAGCAAAAGAGCATAACTGGTCCATTGCCTTACATTGTATACAAAATATAGCCTCCAAATGCAGTCAAGATCTAAATATAATACCTAACACTCTTTTTAGAAGAAAACAGAGCAAAGGTCTCATGACGTCAATTGGCAATGCTTACTTGGATATAATGCCAAAAACACAGGCAACAAAACAAAAATAAACAAATTTTGCATCAAAGGATTGTCAACGGTGGACTTTGATTTTTGTGGATCAAAGGATACAATCAGCAGAGTGAAAGGGCAACCTGTGGGATGTGAGAAAATATTTGCAAATCGCATAATATTAAGAAGTTCATATTCAGGCCGGTGTCTCGGCTCACTAGGCTAATCCTCCACCTGCAGCACCGGTACCCCAGGTTCTAGTCCCGGTTGGGGCGCCGGTTCTGTCCCAGTTGCTCCTCTTCCAGTCCAGCTCTCTGCTGTGGCCTGGGAAGGCAGTGGAGGATGGCCCAAGTGCTTGGGTCCTGCACCTGCATGGGAGACCAGGAGAAAGCACCTGGCGCCGGCCATAGCTGCCACTGGGGGGAGGGGGGGTGAACCAATGGAAAAAGGAAGACCTTTCTGTCTGTCTCTCTCTCTCTCTCTCACTGTCTAACTCTGCTGTCCAAAAAAAAAAAAAAAGTTCATATCCAGAATATATAAAAAGACTCCTAAATCCCAGCAATAAAAAATTAGCTTTCTTAATTAAAAAGGTTGGAAAAGAGGGAGAGGGTTGGTGTTGTAGCACAGAGGGTTAAGCTGCAGCTTGTGATTCCAGCATGCCATATCAGAGCGACAGTTTGAGTCCTAGCTGCTTGCTTCCAATCCAGTTTCCTGCTAATGTACCTGGGAAGACAGCGGAAGATGGCACAGGGACGGGGGTCCTGCCATGTGGGAGAAGGTGAGAGTTTTTGGCTTCTGGCTTCAGCCTGGCCCAGCCTTGTCTGTTGCAGCCACTTGGAAAGTGAACCATCAGGTGGAAAATCTTTTTCTTTCTGTGTCTTTTCCTCTCTTTCTGTTCCCAGCTTTTCAAATCAATAGATAAATTTTTAAGGGAGGAAGGGACTTGAATACACAATTCATCACAGGTGATAAATGAATTGCCAACAAGCATATGATCATTAGGAAAATGCAGAGGACAAGCAAAGTGAGCTATCACTTTTTACCATTAGAATGGCTTCTATCAAAGAAATAGAAAACAGAAAATGCCAAGTGATAATAAGGATATGGATTAATTGAGATCCTTGTACACAGTTGATACAATTGTAAGATGGTGCGATCACTATGGCAAACAGTATGGAAGTTCCTCAAAAATAATGACAATAATAAAAACCACAGTATGACCTGGCTCTCCAACTTCTGTATATATACTCAAAAGAATCGACATCAGGATCTTAAAAAAATAGTTGCACATCCATGATCCCAGCAGCACTATTCACAGTAGACAAGATGTAGAAGCAACACATATGCCCGTCTTAGATGAGTGGATAAGCAAAATATGTAACAGAATTATTCAGCCTTAAAAAGGAACCTGTCACAAAGGCATTATGCTAAGGGAAATATTCTAGCCACAAAAAAAATGCCATAAGGTTAAATTTATATAAAGTATTTAAAGTAGTCAAATACGTACCAACAGAGGCAGAATGATGTTTGCCAAGAGATGGGGAAGAAAGGAAAGAGGAGTTGTTTAATGCGTATAGAGTTTCAGATATGTGCAAAGAGAATGTTCTGGATATCTGTTTTAGAAAAATGTATATACTTAACATGATGAACTGTACATTTATTAGTTGAGATGCCAAATTTACACAATATGTTTTATTGCAATTGGAAAGCGCTCATTCATCTCATGCTTTTCCTCAAAACAAATCTAATCATTTACCTCCCTCATATCCCAAGGCAGTCATTACTTCTTTTTTTTTTTCTGCTCTATTGGGATTAGTAATTTGTCTTCTAAATAAGAGGGTAGTTTAAAAGCTAAGTTTATTTTGATGGAAAACTGTTTTGAAATCCATGCAATCAGCATTTTCCAGGAAGTCTTTGAAGGTCCTTTGTTTTGTTTTGTTTTGTTTTTAAAACTGACAGGAGTAAGCAGAAACCAACTCATAATCTGTGATGTATAAATTATTCAGTTGGTATTATCAGCTACTGAAAACACACATTATTTGAGGTTTCATCTCACCCCTGTTAGAATGGCTTTCATACAGATATCAACAAACAACAAATGCTGGCAAGGAAGTAGGGAAAAAAGTACCCTAATCCATCCACTGTTGGTGGGAATGTAAACTGGTAAAACCTCTATGGCATAGTTCCAGCCATTGCAGCCATTTGGAGAGTGAACCAATGGAAGGAAGACCTTTCTGTCTCTCTCTCACTGTCTGTAACACTACTTGTTAAATAAATAAATAAATAAAAATCTTAAAAAAAAAAGAAACCACTATGGAAGATTGTTTGAAGATGCCTCAGACATCTGCATATACAGTGTACCCATCCCACTGCTCCCCAAGTAAAATGAAATCAGCAAATAAAGGAGTTATCTGCACCCCCATGTTTATTACAGCTCAATTCACAATAACCTCAGCATTGAATGAATCTAAATGCCCATCAACTGAAGACTGGATAAAGAAATTATGGGATATGTACTCATGGGGATACTACATAGTGGTTAAAAAAAAAAAAGAAATCCAGTCATTTGCAACAAAATGGATGAATCTGGAAAACATCATACTTAGTGAAATAAGCCAGTCCCAAAGGGACAAATACCATATGTTCTCCTTGATATGTGAGAACTAACAGAGCACCTAAAACAAAATCTGTAGAGATGAAATTGACATTTTAAGAAGTAATGATTTGAACAGCCCTTGTCTTGACTGTCCCGGAACAGTTTTTTTTTTTCTTTTCTCTTCTTCATACTATTTGTTTAACTCTATTTAGCATAGAGTTAATCCTATGTGTATAAAGTCAATTGAAAATAGATTTCAGTAAAAAATGAGAGTAGGAATAAGAGAGGGAGGAGGAAGTTTGTAACTGTAAAGCTGTATAGTTTTGCACACATTCCTATGGACTTAAGGGTACAGTTTAAAAACTTGCCATGGGACTCCAAATCCCATTAAGCTGGGTGGTAAAAATGCCGTCTTAAGTGTTAAAGGGATCATATTAAATGTTAAAGTGATCATATAGATAGGATTAAGTGTTAAAGTGATCATATAAATAAAATCAAGGGACTGGTAATAACAATAGATACAATTAAAAAGGAGAGAATGTTCCAACATGAGAAGCAATCCATACAGCAGAATCATAGAATGACAACTGCTTTGAACAGCACTGTAATCATTCAGAATCATTCCGTAAGGCATTCTGATCTGGCTGAAAAGCCCATGAGAACCTTTCAGGCATAGAAAGCCAAGACACTTCGGCAAAAAAAAAAAAAAAAAAAAAAAAAAAAAAAAAAAAAATCCAATATGAAGGATCTCTGTGAGAGAGACCTCAGTGGAAAGAAGTGGCCATCAAAAAAGCATGATCTGGGCCATTAAAGAAGGAGGCACCTTTCTCTGAAGGGAGGAAGGACCCTCCATTGTGATATGGCCTTGAATAAATAAGTTCAGAACTGATGAACTCAAGAGGCTTCCATAGCCTTGACAGCTCATGGCAAGAGCCTTGGGTGATTACTGACGTCATCAATAAGAGTGTCAGTTGTTAAATCAACAACGGGAGTCATTGTGTACCTGCTCCCCACGTAGGACCTCTGTCCTTAATGTGTTTTACTATGAGAATTAACGGTAAAACTACTAGTCGAACAGTACTCTATATCTTGTGCGGTTATGTGAGTGCAGTCTGTTGAAATCTTTTCTTAGTGTGTACTAAGTTGATCTTCTGTATATAAAGATAATTGAAAATGAATTTTGATGAAGAGTGGGATGGGAGAGGGAGTAGGAGATGGGATGGCTGCGGGAGGGAGGGAGGTTATGGGGGAAAAAGCCACAACAATGCAAAAGTTGCACTTTGTAAATTTACATTTATTAAATAAAAAAGCATGTTCTTTTCTGTGATGGGAGGAAAGAACTTCCACTTTGCTTATGGTCTTGTCTAAATACTGTTAGAGATTGTGGATTCAAAAGGCTTCCATAGCCCTGCAGCTGATGTCAAGATCCTCAGGTGATCACTGACGTCATACATAAGAGTTTTAATTGTTAAATTAACAACAGGACTCACTGTGCACTTTCTTCTCATGCAGGACCTCTCTCTTCAATGAGTTGTATTGTGAGAATTAACTGTAAAACGTGTTCTTAAACAGGTTTTGCGTGTGTGTGTGTGTGTGTGTGTGAAAATTGTTGAAATCTTTACTTAGTATAGAGTTGGTCTTCTGTGCATATAGTTAATTGAAAATGAATCTTAACGGAGAATGGGACTGAAAATGGGAGAGGGAGGAGGAGGTGGGATGGGAGTTGGGGCGGGAGAGTGGGTATGGTGAGAAGAATCACTATATTCCTAAAGTTATACTTATGATATTTGTGCTCATTAAATAAAAGGTTTCTTTGGAAAAAAAACAAACAAACAAAAAACACATTATTACATTACTTCTAGAAACAATTTTATTTTATTAACAAGAAAAACCTGTATAAGACTGCATGGTTAGTATTTTTCAAAAAGATTTATTTATTTATTTGAAAAGCAGAGTTAAAAAGAAAGACAAAGAAAGAGAGAGAGAGAGAGAGCACTCCATCCTCAGGTTGTGATGGCTGGAGTGGGCCAATCTGAAGCCAGGCGCCAAGAGCTTCCTCCAGGTCTCTCTTGTGAGTACAAGGGCCCAAGCTCTTAGGCCACCTTCCGCTGTTTTCCCAGGTGCATTAGCAGGGAGCTGGATTGAAGTGGAGCAGCCAGAACTCGAACCACCACCCACATGAGATGCCAGTGTTACAGGGGGCAGCTTTATCTGCTATGCCACAGCACTAGCCCTGGTAGTTAGCATTTTAGAAGTCAAGATTAGAATTTATGTTCATGTCAAACACCCATGTAAGATCCATTTTTTCCCATGATTCTTCATTTTTGGACTAGCTCCACCTGCCCCAAATGTTGGTGTTAGACAGAGTTCAAGAAAATAAAGGACATAATTTTATCTTAATATGACTTTTAGAATCTGTGATAAACTTGGCATCTAGTTAGTACTCACCTGAGACCCTAGGGGAACACATCTTTTAAAAATCTCTTTAAAGAAGATATGAGCTCTTTTAAAAATTAAAATAAAATGGTTATTATAAAAACTATTTATGAATTAAAACTCTTTGCACTAAATTTATCCTTAATTCCATTTTTCCAAGAAGACTTTGATGTGCCCTTGTATTTAGTGCTAAACAGCTGATTGTCTTCAGAGCCTATCACTTGTGAAACATTTCATTGCTGGTTGCTTTCTGTATGCAGTTGTACTTACTTTGTGTGGGATTTTCATGTTGTCTGCTGATTTGAATGGTTAGAATCCGCAAGTGCAGGAATAATGTGATTTTTTTTTTTTTGACAGGCAGAGTTAGACTAGTGAGAGAGAGAAAGAGAGAAAGGTCTTCCTTCCATTGGTTCACCCGCCCAAATGACTGCTATGGCCGGCGCTGTGCCAATCCAAAGCCAGGAGCCAGGTGCCTCCTCCTGGTCTCCCAGGCAGGTGCAGGACCCAAGCACTTGGGCCACCCTCCACTGCCTTCCCTGGGCCACAGCAGAGAGCTGGACTGGAAGAGGAGCAACTGGGACTAGAACCTGGGGTGCTGGTGCCGCAGGCAGAGGATTAGCCTAGTGAGCCGCGGCACTGGCCGTGATTGGTTCTTACAAATGACTTTCTGCCTATCAGCTTGTTGATCACTCACTCTCATCCTTCCAGCTCATCCAGTGATGTTTTAAACATCTAATTTCGTGTAGTAAGTCTTTTTGTTCGAAATGGTGATGAGATTTTCTTTCATTCAACTGGTTGACTAATAAAAGAAGGATGCATCACTCAGTAAAATAGAAGATCCTGACAAATTTAAACTCAACCACAAGCTCTAATCTTTGGGAAACCAAGCTCAGGCCTATGCTGCATGTGCTGATAACTTTGCCTCTGTTTCCTCCAAGGTTTTTCAAGCTACACTAACTTGCTCATTGGACATATCAGTTCTAGATAATAGATATCCAAAAGTAAAGAAATTTCTTGAGATACCTAATAAATGCAATTCTTAGAATATTAACAGTTTGAATAAATTAGGGGGAACACTAGAAAGAATAGAAGGGTATGGTGCACACTGGCTAGCAATTTCTTCAATACATAATTTCCAACTTGTCACAGTTTATGAAAAATATAAAGAATTAAAAGACAAATAATCAAAGGAGCTTATAGTCTATACTCGTTTTCTATCTTCTGAGGATGCTGGCTCTATATTTTTTGATAGGCCAAAAAAAAATCAGAAGCAATGATTTTGTGCAAATTTCCAGTCTCATTTCACTTGGGATATTGAGTATAACTTCAGCCACTGTATTTCAGGTGATCCATGATAAAGATATGCATTGTCTATTGAACATCATAAATTAGCATGGTACCTGTATTCAATAAACACAGCTTCTGTTAATTTTTAGAAAACGAACAAAGAACTAATACTAAATTCATCCTAAGACTGAAATTCCAGCACAAGAGGGTAATCCAAAAGACATGTTACCTATAAAAATAATTAAATAATAAGTAGCTCTGTAGGTTGCTTAAGTCAACCGCTAATATATATCGTTGGCTTTTCTATATGAATCAAACTATGATACAAGTCTATGAGCCAAAAAGAAACTGCATTAAAAATAGATGCATTAGAAATAAATGTGCATATGATTTTTAGAAGATAATATATTTATATGTTCCACATACTGAAGCTATTTCTGAACTCCAAAATTTTAAAGTGCTTTTGGAGTGAAACACATGGTTAGTGCCCTTGTAATCCCATCTCTTACTGCAGCTCTACTAACTATAATCACACATGCATCCGACTCACTTTCTGAGACACAACCAACTTCAAACATGAATAAAAATATGATTGAGAGTAGTCAAAACACAATCCTAGGTAAGTGATCCAGACATGCCTTACTCAAGTTTCAAGGTGTTAGACTCAAGTGATAGAAACTGATTGAGGAATTAACGTGGGCAGTTGAGACTTTATAGTCTTCTCAATTTCATACTATTTTATTAAGTGGGAAAAAAAGCTGCATGCTTTTATTGATTAAATGAGGATAAAAATCACATTTAATGACATTCTTGAAGAAAATGAACATTTCAAACTACATATGGAGTTTCTTGGAAAACAAGCTTTTATTTGCACGTCTCTTTGTTCAGTTCAATGTGAATCGTAAACTTCTAAAATCCAGTTTGATGACATATGTTAAATATGGGTAAAAGCCAGTGAAGCATAAATATTTGTTTCCATCCTTTTAATGTGTTACTTCCTCCACATAATAAAGAAAATTGATGCTTTCAAGAAAGAAGGAAAATGCAAATAAATCAAAAAAATAAAATGATGAATAAATTCCAAGAAAAATATTATTATATTCACCAGTATTACACCATAAATAATATTCCTCAAGTATTCTGGGACTAGGTAAATTGAAATACCCTACTGAAAATACAGCAGAGTCTCAATGACCTGTTCTGTCTCCAGAAAGGACATGAAAAGCATCTCACAGAAAATGCTTAAGTTTTATTTAACTTTATTTTCGTTACTCTTTTTTTTTTTTTTTTTTTGACAGGCAGAGTGGGCAGTGAGAGAGAGAAAGGTCTTCCTTTTTGCCGTTGGTTCACCCTCCAATGGCCGCCGTGGCCGGCAGGCTGCAGCCAGCGCACCGCGCTGATCGGTAGCTGCTAAGGATATAACTGATGTGAGAGCAGTACATTCATGTTCTAGAAGGAATACAGAGGGTAAATATGGTTTCAGAGAATTGATAGCTTAAAATGAAGTTTTAAAATTCAAGTAGAGGGGCTGGCACTGTGGTGTGGCTAGCATCCCATACAGGTGCCAGTTGAAGTCCCAGCTGCTCCTGGAAGCTCCTGGGTCCATCTCAGTAACAAAGCCATGGTCACCTGAGGTCATGGCCAAGGGTGAAGGCGGTGTGTCCTGTGTGTGAGAAGGTGGTCAGCATAGTTCTGTGCCTTGGGAAATATGATGAATGTGAATGGGCCATAGGTATGAAAGCTGTTCCCTACAGAGATTGTCTAAATAATCTCTCTGTTTTCAAGTCTATGTCTAATCCTCCATCCTTTTACAAATCACCACCTCCAAGCCTAGTGTTCTTTAGGAGAAAACTTCCTCCTGGATTTTGTGTTTGGTTGGTGTTCCTCTCGGCAGTACTGGTTGTAACTCCTCCTCTGATAAGATACTTACCCTGCCACATGCTCTCTGTCTTTTAAAAAGTAGTTGAGTGATAGAAAGCACCAGCCTGTATTTGGCTTCTATTCTGTCCTCCTTTCTCTCTCTTTCTCGCTGCTTCTCTCTCCTTTTTCCTCTATGCTAACTTCGTAGAATTGGAAAAGGGAGAAGTGATAAATACCCATGGCCGCCTTCCTGCTTAACCAGACACACGGATGGAGGATCCTCATACACTCCCTGCTCTATGCAGCACTGGCTTCGGAACAGGAAGATTAGAGGGTGAAGGCCCAAGTGACATTAGCTGAGAAGAGTGAGCACACAAGAGCTGACATTTCCACTCAATTGCTTCATTAAATAATGCCCTTTATTTAAAAAAAATCGCTTTTTTTGTTTGCTTGAGTCACATCATTGATGTGAGTGTGGGTTTCCAATTGTTTGGCAGTACATTTTCTGGTCTCTATGATTTAGTTGATTTCAGCTTCTATTTTAAATCTATTGGTATGCATCATGTCAGACAAACATAGAAATAGACATATCCTTCCGGCAAATCCCGCCCAAACTTCTCTGTGATTCACATCATAGGCTGAACATCCTGCTACATCCCACTGTTTCAAGTACACACACATCTACATTCTCTCTGTGTGCTTTTCAAGGTTTTCCATAACATAGCCCCACCTAATGAAAATCACACCATCTCGCTGTGACACCTTTTGGTCTCTGTGTCTGACAGAACATCTCTCCCTCATCCCGCACCCCGGGGTCCTGACCCTTTTTTATCAGAACCCCTGTTGCTAGATCTGACTGGCAACACACACTTCACTGCTATCCACCTTTGAAAACCCAATCTCATTCTGAAGCTCCAACTCAATGTCCTACTTTATTGCACAGTTTGGGCACTTTTGGTTTCTGTCTTTAAATTTTTTTTTGCAAAATTATTCTTATCTCCCCCAAAAGGATTTTATACTATGAGAAAAGGGACCATTTTACATATCTCCCCAGGTCTCACAAAATAAATCCTCATTATGAGCATGTATTGATTGGCCAGTTTCAAAAGTTGCCTCTTCCTTTCTTTTCTTCTCCAGTGATTGGTTTCATAGGTTGGGTTTATATTTCTGAGGACTGGGAAGTTTAAAAACTCTCTCTAGTTTAGTGGACTGAGGCAGGAGATAAGCTTACATCTCCACTTGTGGTAGTACATTTTGGAGTATAAAAATCAGTTGAATTTATTATTGTTTATCTTAATTTTTATGTTTGTTTGCAGGATAAACTAGCTACTGATACCATCCACCCCAGTTTTTAATCTTCATTTGCATAACATTTCTCTTACATTTATATTCTTCTCTCATTTGTTCCTAAGTTTGAAAAATTATTTTTGTTACGTTTGTAGAGATTTTGAGTTTCGTATTACTCTATGTTTTTATCTAGTACATTGAATAAGACACTATAAAATACTTTTCTTAAAGTTTGTTCATAGTTTATCCCATGTTTAGTTAGACTAGGTGCCAAGCTGTGTTTGGCACAGTTGAGAAGGTAACTGCTAATTAAGTGAAGTTTATTTGATGAGAGGAGAAAGTAGAAGTCCTTTAAAGCGGGTGTGAGAAACTGATTCACGCATGTGGAGCACTGGCAGAGGGCTCAGAGCCCCCTGTTAGTGATTTAATTAGTGGCAAGCTGTCATCAATCTTAGCACGTGTCTTACCACCTGTTTCTTTTAGTCTAACCCAAGTGACTTAAACCTATCACATCTAAGTTTTTAGTGTTTTGTTGTTAGCAGATAATATTAACATGAAACTTCATTTAGTTGGCTTTAGAGTGTATGTAAAAGCAAACCCTTTTTCTCATTACCTAAAGATCACATTTTTATATGAGGTTCCTTGCCATAGTTGGAAAACTACAGTGCTTCTCCAGTAAAGGTACATGTCAGGCTGATGGATTCCAATTTTTCAGCCACCCAGCACCGTAAGTTAACCTGAGATATATCCGTCCTCATCGAAGCCGTCTCAGCAGAATGTGAAGTCCATGTGCCCGCCCTCCCGAGGCTGCCTTCAGATCATCGGCCATGCTTCCGCATCTCGCCACACTGGCAAAGCAGGGGACTTTGAAGCTTGAGCATCGTGAAGTGGCGCCTAAACAATGAGTGGGGCCTCATCCATTCCCCAGTGTGGCTATCGTGCAGCCCTTCCTACTGCGATGGAGTGCTCTGCAGCGGAAGAGTTCAGACGTTGCTTGTCTTCAGCCTCCCTCTCAAGCCTGTGAATTCTCTCCTGTTTGCAAATGGAGTCACTCTTCGTGACAGCAACTTAAAGTCATTACTTTTCTTTTGCTTGCACATAAAACAACTTCTATGATGTATTCACCAGTATTCCAGGATTTGTAGCTGTGTCTTTCCTTATAGGCCAATGTACAGCTACTGAACAAAGCTTCATTGTACCAATTATTACTACAAGTTGAGTATCATTTTTCTGAAATGTTTTGTATTAGAATTGCTTTAGACTTTGGGTGTTTTTAGATTTTTGGAATATTTGCATGTAGGCTATGAAATATCTTTTGAATGAAAATTAAGTTTAAACATGAAGTTCATTTTTGTTTTAGATATATCTCATATACATAGGCTGGAGGTAATTTGCTACAACATTTTAAATAATGGACACAAAACAAAGTTTGATGGTATGTGATCTTCCATTGTGACATAATGTCAGTCAGTTCTCAAAAAAAATCAGATTTTGGAGCAATTTGGATTTCAGACTTTCAGACTGAGGGTGCTCAACTTGTATTTAGAGTTGTTCTGTGCTGGCATTGTGGTAGAGTGGGTTAATATCCCTGTGACATCAGCACACTACATGCACCAGGTGAAGTCCTGGCTGTTCCACTTTCTAACCAGTACCCTGCTAATGTACCTGGGAAAGCAGCAGAAGATGGTCTGAGTACCTGGGCCCCTGCCACCCATGCAGGAGATCTGGATGAAGCTCCTGGCTCTTGGTTTCAGCCTGACCAGCCCTGGCTGTTCCAACCATTTGGTGAGTATATCAATAGGAGGAAGAGTCTCTCTCTGTCTTCAAATAAATAAATGAAATTATTTTACATGTATTTACATGTACAATAATCTCCTCCACACCTTTTCCATGATATAGCTTTCTCCAGCTTTGGGTGCCTGCAATCAACTGTGTTCTGAAGATACTAAATGAGAAATTGCATAAATAAACAATTCATAAATTTTCAACCATGTGCCATTTTGAGCAGTGTGATAGAATCTAGTGCTATCCCACTTTGCCTTCTCTGAGACATGAATCATCTCTTTGTCCAGCATATCCTCACTGTTATATGCCACCTGTCTCTGATTCACATAATGGCCATCTCAGGTATCAGATTGACTGTCATAGTTTCACAGTGCTTGTGTTCAGGTAACTCTCATTTTACATAATAATGTCCCCAAAGAGTAAGAATGGTGATGTTGGCAATTTGGATATTCCAAGGATAAGCCATACATGTTTCCAGTAAGTGAAAGCTGAATGTTTTTAATATCATAAGGAAAAACAAATTATCATATGCAGAAATTGCTAAAATTTACAGCAGATAAAGATGTTTTGATAGAGAGAGAGAATTGTGTCATTGAAGGGCACCATATTTGTGCAACTTTTATTATGGTTTATTTTTATTGTTCTATTTTATTGATATTGCTAATCCCTTGATATTGCTAATTCATAAATTAAATTTCATTATAGGTATATAAGAGCATTCTTCAAAAAGTTCATGAAAACTGGAGTTAAATGATGTTTATTTTCCTGCAAAAATTTTATAAATCCATGCATAATATTTTCATATGCTTTCCATGAACTTTTTGAAAACCCATTGTATGCCTGGCTTTTAAAATGTTTTTGGTACCATGTAAACTTATCTTTTAAATCCACTTTCCATGAACTTTTTACGTGTAAGAAAAGACATAATGTATATAGGGTTTGGTAATATCTGTAATTTGACATCCATTGGAAGTCCTAGGACATTTTTATCTCCTGCAGATAATAGGGAGACTACTATAATGAATGCAAAAAAAAAAGATAAACCCACTCTCTAGTAGAATGCCATGTGTCCTGGTGTTGGGAAAACCTGACTCAGGTGAACATGAGAAGATGCTCAGAATAGAATATCGGACTACCCAGGAGGAAGAGAAAGACGAGTCATCACGGAAGTAGTATCTCCTTACGTTCTGAGAGTGAAATATTTATGGGATAATGAAAAAGGTGAACACTATGAAGGCACATTGTTTTAAAGTACATACTGCTTTGATAACAGCATAATCAGATTACTGAGGAAACATTTGGAATACTGAAGACAAATGTAAATTAAAATATCATTGTATGTAATTTAAAAATGAGACAGAAAAAATACCCTAAAATTTTAACCATGTCTTTAGAAAGCAATAATATATACTTAATAGAGTTATAAAATTTCTTTGAGGACCAAGACAAATTATACTTTAATATAAGTCGTAAAATGGAAAAGGAACTTTGAGATCATTTAATAGACTGTCCTTAAATGGTTGATTCTGTTCTGCAGTACTTTAAGGAGAGCAGAAAAGCTGAATCCTGGGTAAACCACCAGCATCACATCCAATCCTAGCGGTTTGTACTATGAATTTCTATCAGAGCTATCCCTACATCATGACCAGTGAGCAGAGATGACATGTCAGCTCTTTGCATTCAGTGTCTACTTTCACAACTCCCTAACCCTTCCTTTTTTTTTAATTTTTTTTATTTTTTATTTTTGTGATAGGCAGAGTGGACAGTGAGAGAGAGAGAGAGACAGAGAGAAAGGTCTTCCTTTGCCGTTGGTTCACCCTCCAATGGCCGCCGCGGCCGGCGCACCGCGCTGATCCGATGGCAGGAGCCAGGAGCCAGGTGCTTTTCCTGGTCTCCCATGGGGTGCAGGGCCCAGGCACCTGGGCCATCCTCCACTGCACTCCCTGGCCACAGCAGAGAGCTGGACTGGAAGAGGGGCAACCGGGACAGAATCTGGTACCCTGACCGGGACTAGAACCCGGTATGCCAGCGCTGCAAGTGAGCCGTGGCACCAGCCCCCTCCTTCTTCTTGAATACGAAGATTTTGAGAAGTTTGAAGGAGATGCTCTACTCAAGGATGTGGGACAGTCCTCATCTAATGTGATCTCATGTCACAGAAGGAATTAAGAATACACAGGAAATTACTTTAATATCTTCTTTTAAAAATGACCTAGAACTCACATTTATTATTTTTACCATAATGTCATTGAATTTTACCATATGAAATATGTCTTAAAACTAATCTAAATTTTAATATGTTTCTCTTTATGACTATCATGGCTTAAAATGCGAAATTAAGTTCAATTTTTCTCACCATCTAGTTTTCTACTCCTTGCCCTTCTTCTACTCCTACCTTGCCTATAAATGAAACCTAATACAAATAACACTTGATTAAATTGTCATCATTTTCTAAAAAATGAACTTGGGTTTTGGAGTTTCAAATTTTAGTTTCAGCTTGTTTTAATCAGCATTTTGGAAAGGGAATTTCTCAGGAAAGTATGTGACCCATGTACCATAAAATTGAGTTGCTATACGTGGTACTTCATTGTTTGCCCTGTTTTACAGCCAAACCCTGTGAAAGCTCTGCTGCTACATTTCACTTGGTTTTCAATGAGAAGAGGATATTGTAAATTTCTTTGGATTTTATTTCCTGAAAATATATTTTCCATGTGTAGTCTGCCTTTAGAAAAAATAAAGCACCATTTGAAAGTATTACAATTAGGAAGAAAAGATGACAGATTTATCCTTAACATAAAATAAATCAGTCTAGTTATTGCAGAAATTCTTTGTGGTTTCAATCAGTATTACTCATAGTCTACTGCATACATGCAACTCACTTTAAAACTTAACACACAAGAGATAGAGAAGGCACATCAGCTAAAGTGAAATAAAAAGTGAGAAATTAAACTCACTATGTGTTAGATTTTGATACTAATTTTTATGGTTATAACTGTAGAATTATGAGTAGGCATTCCATTGGGAGAAATGTGTTTGTGATGTTTAAATAACACTATATCTTGAAAAGAAATTATGCTTCAGAAAAGTACTTCCTTGCCAAAGTTGTTAAAAACATATTTGGTCACAAAAAAAAAAAGCACTAATTTAGAACATCTGAACACAAGGTATTGGGATATAGCTTAGATGAACTTGAAGAGGGCAGTTAACAGAATGGAAGTCCTCAGATCCAAATGCACATTTTTCAAAGACAAGGAAGAAAACAAATTAAATGAGTGGAATGAATACCAAATAATCAATCAGCTGGTCAGATTATCTTTCCTACATAATCAACTCTCAATTTTAATTATTAGTCTTAAATTGCTTGGTGATTAGTAAAAGAGGGAAAATTTGTTGTTCATTGTTCCAGCAAAAGATCCAATCTAGAACATAAAATTTAGGTAATTATAATATCCTTTACTTGGTTTCATCTCAAAGGTTATATGAGTTGGATTCTGGAAGTTCCCATTGTATGATACACATATTTCTATGAATCTTAGTTGCTATTTTCCAAAGCATTGGATCTTTGTTGTTTTTTTAATGTATGTAGAATTTGGCATTTTCAGAGCTAGCATAGTGGTTTAGCATGTAAAGCCACTACCTGCAGTGCCAGCATGCCATATGGTGCCTGTTTGAGTCCAGCTTCTCCACTTCCCATCCAGCTCTCTGCTATGGTCTGAGAAAGCAGTAAAAGATGGCCCAAGTCCTTGGGCCCTCACCCTTGTGGGAGACCCGGGAGAAGCTCCTGGCTCCTGGCATTAGATGGGTGCAGCTCTGGCCATTGTGGCTAATTGGGGAGTGAACCAGTGGATGAAAGACTTCTCTCTCTCTGCTTCTGTCTCTCTGTAACTCTGCCTTTCAAATAAATAAATAAATGAATAAATAAATAAATCTTTTTTTAAAAAGTTGGAGCTTTCAATCTAGCTGAAAGATGCTTTATTATTTTGGTCAAGTCTTTATGGTTTCAGTGCAAGCCTTTTTCTTGCAATATTTGTGTAAAAGCTAAGGCATAGTTTTGATGGTTCAAATATAACGCAAAGACTCAGACCAAGGGAAAATCTTGAAGCTGATTATCAGACATGGAGTCAACCAAAGAAGTAGGCAAGTAGGGCATGGAAGTAGACTTCCGCCTCCAAGGCTGGTACTTTTTTTTATTTTTAATTTATTCATTGCTTTTAAAAATGAAGAGAAAAAAGTAGCTGAATAACTTCTGGTTGGCTGGGTGCCGGTATTATTTTTATTGGCAAGAGCCTCTGAGCGGCTGAAAGGTGGCCATTAACACTCTGACAGAAAGTGCTGACAGGGTGATTATAAGATTAACACCCTATGTTATATTAAGAGTGTCAAAACCTCACTCTTACCTGTCAGTTGAAAATAACAGCATGAGCGGAAACATTACAGATGCAAAACCATTTCTAGTGTTAAAGTTCCATGCTTTGGTGTGTGTAAACTTTTTTAAATGCCCATGGTAGCTACTGAATTTAGCTGATGGTTGAGGCATTCATGTTTTATTCAATAGCATGATTTCAGGAGTGAAGAATTTTTGAGCACTGTACATTACAGTCATTCTCATCTGGACTGAGAATCTCACCTAGGATGTGATCAGGAGAAACCAATTAAGAATAACCTTTATTTTATAAATCCAATCTGTATTTTTTTAAATATGATGAAACGTCTACCACACAATCTGATTTACAAATTGTCTCTATAAGACTTTATATCCCCTAAACTGAGAAACCCCTAATATTCCAGGACTCAAATTCACAGAATTAGAAGTTTTTCTTCAACAATGTGCTTGCTGGTCCATTTTTCATTATACATGACCAGAGAATCCCTCCCTGCATCACACATAAACTCCATTACATGGATGTAAAAGTAATTATTAGCATCCATCAAACCATAAATACCTATAGTATTTATTTGCATATTCAGAAATGGCTATTTGGCACAGTGAGTTGATCATTCTTAGGGCTACAAAAATTTGGGGGAAAAAATGTAAAAATCAAGAAATACACATATAGAGATGGTTTGGGAAGGTGCCTCACCTGAGCAGTGAGAGGTTAAGGGAGAAAATTGTTTCCTACATCACTCAGGGAGCTTAACTCGGGCATTACTGTGTAGGCTTTGCATACCATTCCAGGATGCCGGGCTCAGTCCCAATTGATACCATGTCCTGCACCACAATAACCACCCAGAGAACAAAATCTAGTTAAAGGTAGAGCCCAGGACTTGTGGAGTCTCCAGAAAGTGAAACCCGTGCTTTGTGAGCAGGCAACGGTGGGTGGAAGACAGGAGTTCTGGCATGGATCTTGGTCTTAGTTTGAACTATTTAGCGTGTGGCATATCAATGTCCATTTACTATTTTGCCCTGTGTCCTGTGCCCCACAAATGTTAAGGGTGCTTTGATTGGAGATCCTTGCAACTTAAATACTTCTTTTTTCCAACCCTGCAAATAATCATCAAATAGCTCTATAAGTTCAATCCATTACACATACATTTTATAGGTAGAATATTGATTGAATCTTTTATTTATTTTTTTTTCACGAAGACTTGTAAGTTCTGTTTCTATCATTGGTTTAACTAAGACAATTAATGGGCCTCAAAAGCTTCCAAATTTGTGTTACTGATTTGATCAGGGAATGCTTGTGCCATTTTATACAGATATCCAGGAACTCCATTGACATGCTGGGTTATTCCTTTGATGCGTGCTAAAGTGTCATTGCAGTATCATTCAACCTGGATGGATGGCTTCCCAAACTAACAACAAGGAAAAGTGCTTATCAAATCCATAGTGGATGAAGTTAGCCTTAGAATGAAGACATTTTGAATTCTGCTATTTCTTCCCTTAACTATAGTTCTACACTATATGTGATACTTGGGCTTCAGTTTTCTGGGTTGTAAAAACAGGAAGCTGGAGTAAATTGGTGGAGACCTACAGTTCCCAAGAAGCTCTGAGGACAGAGAGAGGGAAATGCAGGGACTTCACCAGGCTAACGCAACAGTGTGTCGTCAACAAACAGTTTGCCCTTAAAACAGTAAATAGCTTTCAAGTCCAGACTAGATAATTTCCAAAATCCATTCTACCTCCAAAACTCTGGTTTTAATTACATAGAGAAATTAAAAAAAAAAAAAAAAACAAAAAAAAAAAAAACAAAAAAAAACACCTCATGTAACTGAACCTAGATGAAGCTATTCTTTTTGACACTGAAATTAAAAGGGGGTGGGGGATGCTGAGCAAATTGCTTCCTGATAGACTAAAAAACTGATGGAGAAACACATTTTGTAACCTCCTGGGACCCAGAAGGGTTAACTTCTCTCAGCGCATAGTCTCTACTGGATTTATCAGTGTTCCCACTTGAGTAGACAGATTGATGAGCATAGAGAGACGGCGGATTTTGATCTTTAAGGAACTAAAAGTCTAAAGGGAGACACGTGGCTTTTATGAAATAAGGCTGGAGAATTACTGAGAGATTTTAGAGATACGCAGCGTGGCCTGAGTGACAGGGAAAGAAGGTTGTAGGAGCAGTGAAGTATTAGATTGATCAGAGAGGAGACACGCAGGAGGCCCGGGTTGTAGGAAGGAAGGGTACCAGCGGCCCTGCTGTGAGATGACCAGGGCCTGGCGTTCGGATTTGGCACGAGCACTGAGCAGAGAGGGAAGACCCGCAGGTGCCTTGCCAAAGAAGACAAGGCAAAGACGTGTGAGAATGGGAAAGGCGCCAGCAGCCCGAGGCTCCCCATCCGCATCTCCGCTCACTTGAACACAATTTCTCTTTTGGGAAAGCAACCTTTGTCCTTTATCCTAAGTGCTTTCTAATCATCCACATCCTACTATAAGGTTACATTTTAATGGAAGTCAACTTGGAGACTTCTCCAATGACATGAAACTGTTTTCTTTCACTCTGTGGTTTAACAGTTTCTCCACAGTAACAGGGCAGTCTTTTTATTACCAGAAACATGGGCCTTATTTGTGGTCTTCGGCGGTGGCAAAGCTCCCACTGAACCCAATGGGAATTGTGGCTGAGGGAACCTTAGTGAATAACGCTCATTTTTTATAAGGTTGGAATATGAAGCAATCAGAACTGGTATTTGCTTATTTTGTGTTGCTTTTGGTTCCCATGAAAGCAGTATCACAAATAGGATGTAGGATTATGTATCTCCTTAGGTACACAATATAAATCTTGAAGTTTTGAATATCAATCATGTACTCTTCAGAAAGGAAATATATGGCATTTTAACTAGCTCTTGATTATTGATTTAGAAATTCTCTTTTCTTTGTCCAGTTATATTTAACACTTGCAGGTATTTTTATAGCATATTGTTCTTAGAAAATGAATTATTTGTTCATTCATTCATTTACTACTTTTAACAAAGTCTCTGAGTCTCATTTCACCAAGAAAAATAAAATAAGAAGTAAGAAGCCCACAGCTTCAAAAAAGAAAGCAGTAATACTTAAGGAGTGCTTCAAAGAGCTGAAATATTTTCTCAATAATTTTATGAAAGTTCATATCAAATAATCAACATAATCCACGGAGTTGTTTCCATTAGAACCTTTCCTAGGGCAGTTTTGTGATCTGCTATGGGCCACAATCACAAAACTAGCAGCAGCCATTTTGTACTCACTTTGTAGTGGGCAGCCATTTTGTCCTCACTTTGTGGTGGGCAGCCATTGTGTCTTGACTTTGTAGTGGGCAGCCATTGTGTCCTGACTTTGTAGTGGTCACCAAGACAGCATTGTGTCATCCTAAACAGTGGGGCAAATTACAGTTGCAATCCATTAATTTAGCATAGCTGAGATAGTTACATTTAAGTTGCTTTCTAATTTGGATTATCAGAAAATATGACTTAGGTTCAGTTTGACTCACCCAGTCATTCACTGTCTCGTGGAGTAATTTTGGAGCTGTTAACTCTAGTGACCATTTTCTTCTGAAAATACTTTCCTGCCCTTTAAAATGATCAACTCTTGGTGCCAGCACTGTGGTGCTGAGGGCCACTGCCTGCAGTGCCAGCATCCCCTGTGGGCATCAGTTCCTGTCCTGGCTGTTCCACTTCCGATCCAGCTCTCTGCCATGGCCTGGGAGGGCAGTGGAAAATGACCTAGGTCCTTGGGCCCCTGCACTCATGTGGAAGACCCAGAGGGGACTCTTGGGTCCTGGCTTCAGATTGGTGCAACTGTTGCGGCCAGTTACGGAGTGAGCCAGCAGATGGAAGACCTCTGTCTCTCTGCCTCTCCTTCTCTCTGTATAACTCTGACTTTCAAGTGAGTAAATCTTCAAAAAATAATAATAATAACAATAAAATGATCAACTCTTATCTGATAAACTTCATACAAGTTTGATGACCCTTCTGCAGTGTCTTTAATTATCTCCATTTCTTAGTCCTCTACAAAAATCCTATCTTCTGCTCCCCACCAAATAGTTTTACCTGGGTGAAGTTTCCCACAACCATCCCTTTATAATTCATCTCAATTTTAGGTCTGCAAGCTGGCCACATGTTTGTGCAAATGAAGCTTTATTGGAATTGAACCTCACTCATTTATTGGCTATGGCTGTTTCCTCACAGCAATGTGAGTTAAAGAGTTCTACAGAGGTTGTATGGCCCATGAAACTGAAAATATTTACTTTCTTGTACTTTAACAAAAAGTTTGGTAACACATTCAATACATAGTCAACTAGTACACTGTCAACTAACTCTTCATATAGTTGTAGCACAATATTGAAAATTCAACCTGTTCAAAGCAAATTTATTTAATGCCATGGTCATCTAGTCATTTCCATTCACTGAATACTTGAGAATGTCTTTACTTGCTATTTCCTTTATATTTCCCACACCTAACCATTCAAAATAGTCTGCTGACCTCTCTCAAGTCTCAACTCTTCACCTTTGTTCTATTCACTGATCTTCTCCATCTCTTGCCTGAATATCTTAACACCTAGACTCATTTCAGACATCTCTTCCTTTAAGTACAACACACACACACACTGTTGCCAGTAGCATGAAACAAAATCCTGATATGATCATACATTTATTGTTTTAATTCTGTTGGTAACATCGGGTATCTCATGACTAAGTCCAAATCCCTAGCATGTCATTCAAGTCCGTTGACTCTATGTTCCTCTGTTTTTTCTTCCTTCTGCAACAGGTACTTTCTAGATCGCCATGGTGCTATTTCCCAGGCACTTGATATCCTTTCTAGCTCAAGCATGTCTTTGTTTATTATTGTCTCTGCTGGAAATGCTTTCCCCTTTTGTCTTCTATAATCCTATTCATTTATTTCTTTTCAGATTCAAGTCAAACGTCAAATTCTCACTGAAGCAACAAAGCTCATCCCGGCAGGCAAAATTAAATTTTACATCATTCTACTCTTATTTGGCATAGGGTGGATTCAATCACATACATCTCAAAGCAATCATGATAATTTTTACTTTTCAATTTATTTGTGACCTTGGAGTCTTTTTTTAGCAATTGCTGTCGATCAGTCTTAACGTGTTCTGATTGATTAAAATTTGTGTCATTGCATGTGAAACATTTTACATTCATTAAGAGTAGGGGATGCTCCTTCTTCATGTAATTTATATTAAAAACTCAGGTCAGGAATGGGCCCTTAAAGATAGTTTCAACTACTGAGTTAATTTGAACTGATTTAAATTGCGGTGGAAATGGTTAAGCAATATTCAAAATGATACCAGTTTTTCCTAAATGACTATCTTCAATGAGTCTCTATTACAAATATGCACCAAAGTGTGAGGCTAAGGAAAATCATGACATTTAAAACGGATATTTGCTTTTCCTTCACCTTTTAACTTGCCCAGTGTAAAAACCACTATCTTCATGTTGACAACTCTTTTCATGATTTTAAGACTCAGATGACTTGAGGCTGTCATCTGGACATAGGACATTCCACTTTTCCTAATGCCTGTTGTTTACCATCAGCACTGAAGACTTTCATTCCTGTTTTTCTTTCAGCTCAAACCTTTGCCATCATCCTAAGAAGCTCAAAGAAGCAACACATTCAACCAGTTTGTGTACCTTCTCAACCATGAAGCCTTAAAATTAAAACCAGGAAGTTTTCATCACCTAGAATGATCTTTCTTGCAAAAGCCATAAATCAGATGCCCACTGTCTGCAGCCAGTGTGTCATGGGTGTCTCACATTTCTGCTCATCTTGCAAGTGAAGTATTGATTGCCCTTTGCTGGGAACCATCTTTAAAAGAACAGGCATATAAAAATCACTTCAAAGTCACTCCAGAGCAGTGGGGGAATGTTTGCTTACAACCTTGGAGGAGAGACACAGTGTATCCTTCCAGAGCAAAGGGCAGTGTGTTTCCTACCCAATATAACATGCAAAAAGTATCTCCCCCTTCAATAAAGAGGAGGCATGCTTACTGACCCACTGCAGAGCGTTTAGATTCCCTGAATTCAAATTTCCTCTCCTGTCTCAGCCCACGGAATGTGTGGGCATCAACGGGCCATGCCGGCAGAGAGATTCAGCACAAATTGATAATCTGGTTAACTTTTGTCTGGTGAGAAAACATCTTCTATTTACATTCATAAAAGTGTGGCGGGCTAATTGGTTACCTTGAACATAGGGTAAAATCTCAGACTCTTCACAGTTCTTGACATCCGCTGTCTACCAACAGTCACAGAATTTTCTATCATGCTGGCTCATCTTGCCAGACTGCTATCTTTCTATGTTCCTCGCCATTCAAACTTGACCCAAGTGCAGAATCCCTCTCTGGTCTTTATTGATTTCTAGTCAACACCCTAAACCACATTGCTCATATATCCTTTTACTAAATTTGTCGGGAGAAACCCTAATTTTCATTATTTCTTTTTTTTAAAACAATTTTAATTTTTTATTTGAAAGGCAGAGTTAGGGAGAGAGAGAGAGAGAGAGAGAGAGGTCTTCCATTCACTGGTACACTCCCCAAATGGCTGCAACGGCTGGAAGTAGGCCTATGAAGCCAGAAGCCTGGAGCTTCTTCCGGTCTCCTATGTGGGTGCAGCCTCCCACTGCTTTCCCAGGCCATAGCAAAAAAATTGCATTGGAAGTGGAGCAGGCAGGACCAGAACTGGTGCCCATATGGGATGTCAGCACTGCAGGCGGTGGCTTTACCTGCAATGCCACAGCCCTGGCCTCAAATTTTCATCATTTCGATTATCTGCTTTCTCTTCCCATGCTGCTGAGCTCCCTAAAGGGAAGATTTATAAAATTTGTGCACAGTAGATGGGTATCAGAGTAACTTCATGATCAACAATGTGAACTAATCACTAACTGTATTTTTCTAATCATTAATTATATCATTAATTCTGGAGAGTATTTTTCAAACTCACTATTCTAGGTACCACCCATTAATTTCCTTAGTTCATAGCAAATTACCCTTCTTCCTAGTTCTATGAATTATAATAGCTATAAAATGGTGTCCACCTAAAATTTTCATCAACAAATGTACAAATCTATGCTCTCTTTACACACAGCATCATTCATGATGATGTCTCCCTGAAAACAACATAGATGCCACATCCTTAAGGTACATCAAACTTAATAAATGGCTCCTAATGTATCTAGCACAATGCTTTTATTTCTGCAGTTTATTAAATGTTGGCTCCTAAAATGAGATAAATGTGGTAATCCTGTGATGGACTATTTGCTTTGCTTCCTTAAGTGTGAAACAAGTCTATGAGAAATGAGCCCTGCTTCTGATCTTTGTGACATCCTCAAACAGAAGTTTAGTAAAGGGGTAGGCATTTAGCGCAGTGGCTAAGACACTGCTTGAGTTACCCGCATCCCATATCAGAGAGCCTACATCAGAGTGTTAATTTCACTTCCAATCCAGTTTCCTGCTCATGTGTATCCTGGGGGTCAGCAGGTTATAGCTCAAGTACTTGGACCCTTGCCACCCATGTGTCAGAGACCCAGACTGAGTTCTAGGTTCCTGGCTTCAGCCTGGTCCAGTCCCAGCAGGTATGGATATTTGGAGAGTGAACCAGTGAATGGGGTATCTCTCTCTCTCTCTCTCTCTCTCTCTCTCTCTCTCTCAGTTCTCTGGTTCTCTCTTTCTGTCTTCAAAATAAATAAAATACATGCAAATGAATTTTTAACACAAGTTTAGCAAAAATCCAGAGTGGTGAGCTCAAGGTGTAGTTTTCCCAAAAGGCTGATCTATTTCAGCAGTTTTGATACATCAGTGTTAACTTTGAGTTGGCAGAGGTAACCTAACCAAGCACCAGTACATTTGGTATTAGGTGACACCCCCTTTACTAAAGTTATTAAAAGGCAAAAAGGGGAAAGGTTTCAAGATAAATTGCTAACATAGCATCTAATGTCAGGTTAAACAACCACAGAAATATTGTCTGAGATAGTAAAACATCCTGCTTGTACTGGAACCAGAACGATAGAACAGGAGGCAAGGAAGAGCTGCTGTCTTTTGAACTAAAAAATAGGAACTTTTCCCTTTTTAGAAAAATGTATATTCAATGTTAAGAGTAATCCTTTATTATATAGAGGCACATTGTTGCATGCAGAGGGTCAAGGAAAGCTGCATTTAACCCTTCTAGAAGCAATCTGCCAAATCCCTTCCCGCTAAGACCAATCTTGCTTTCTGTGCTTTGGACTCAAGCTTTGGACCATCAAAGCAGTCCCCTATGTGACGCTCTCTTTTCCGATTGTCCACACTCTCCTCTGAAAACTCAACATCGCAGTGTGAGTATACCCGGGACTCTTGTGCCATTACATCCAGCGGCCTGATTTCAGGCTTTGTCTTGCTCAGTCTCGCCGCACATCTACATGTAGTTGGCCATCCTTCTTTCTTAAGTAGTCCTCCATGACTTTCATAAAATCCCATTTTCATAAATTTTCCTGTATCTTTTGCCCTCCCATTGTGCATATCTTTTCCTCTGGTTCCTCCTCCTCCAATAACAACTAAATATTATAATTTTTCTGTTCCTGCGTCGCCTCTTTTTCCTTACTGAACTGTCTCTAGCTAGATGACCTCATCTACTTTAAGAACTTCAAAACGAGACTTCGTGCCAATTAGACCAAAAGCACAATTTCTTTTCCAATTGTCGTTGTCATGTCCTGCATCCTATGGATTTCACCTGCAAGCATCACAAAAATGTACTAACAGATCTCATGATTCCCCACCCTGCAAGACACAAAATCTAACTCAGCTTGTTTTTCTCTGCCATTAATCCCCCCGTCACACACACACACACACACACACACACCTGTATACTTTTAGGTTGTTATCTAAAAGTTTTCATCATAAATTAAGTGTTTGTAAAGGAGGTAGTCTTTAGAATCTTATAAAGAGTGACATGTGAAAACATTACTGTTGACTTCTGTTTGCAGCCATAAGGGAGTAACAGGCATCCGCTTACCCCTGAGCAAATAACTATAAATCTGGACAAAATATATGAAGCGACTGTTCTCAAGCATTGGCCCACAAGTAATTCCAGGCTGTGATCCTTGAAAGAAAGGAAGCATATGAAGTGACCTCCAAGTTCACTCTGGCTTTCTGCCTAGGGACACTTTTCCAAGGCTCAGCAGAGGCAATCAGAGCACATACAGAGAGTAGAGGTCCCTGTGGCCAAGGTAGGAGTGAGTGGAGTTTAAATTGACTGAAGTGGATTGAGTTACTTTAAGATTTATTATTATACATCTGATAACGTGTAATCAAACAAGCAACATTAATATGCTATGAGATTTGCTGTATTGCATTAAATCTAAGGAAAATATAACGGAAATAGCATTTCTTAATTATATGATATGTATTTTTGCAGTTATTTATTCTCTATTGATGAATGTTATATGTTGTGAAAATCATTCCTCTTCCTAGTTTTAATGTTACAAGCAATGAGTACTAAAAATCCCAATTTTAACAAATGAGTATACATAAATGAAGGAAGGAATTTTTAATTGCAATGCCACTCAATTCAAGCTACAAAGCAGAGCTGCATCGTAAGTATGAAATTATTTATTAAAGATCTCTCAGTTGACAAGCAGTATATACAAGTACAGATGGCTTTTGTATGTTAATCTTCTATCCATCCATCTTACTAAAATTTCCTATTATTTTTAATAATTTATCTGTCATTTCTTTGGATTTTCCATGTAGATAATTATCATCTTCCAGTTATGACATTTCATTTTCTCTTTTTTATTTCTCATGACAATAATGATTTTTTGTGTTTTGCATTTTGAGTTCAAACACAATGTTAAGTAGAAGTGAGGATAGTGAGTGCCTTTTTCATTTCAAATGAGATGATTGTAAAATTTCCTCATTTGAAGTCATATTTGCTCTCAGTTTTTCATAATTTCTTTCAAGTCTAAGGAGTTGCCTCTTATGGCTAGAGTATAGAAATAATTTTTAAAAATTTAAACATGCTTTAACATTATTATCAAATATTTTCCTGGATACTGAAATGGTGTAAACTATTAACATTAATATTGAACTACTTTTACATACTTGAGACAAAGTGAACTTATTCATAATATGTCTTTTACTACTCTGTTAGATCAGGTTTACGAAAATCTTTGAAATTTTACAACTTGTTTATTTAGGAATGGGAACTGTAAATTTCCTGTATTATCTTAAGATTTCCTAACTTTGTTCTAAAGATTATAGTAACCTCTTGGAATAAACTGAGGAGTATTTCTTCTTTCAAAATTAATGAAAGAATGTACATGAATATCAAAGCATTATATGGCTGCTCAATGTCTCTACCCCAAAGTTTAATTTATGTCTTATTTAATTTACAGAGAGCTATAACGGTCAAGGATAGTCTCATTGAACCAAACAAGTGAATGATGACATACAGCTTTTGGGGGAGGATTTGTTTTGGGTTATGATGGATATAGGGACAGGAGTGGGATTTACGTCAATATTACAGAGGCATGGTTTATGTGGGTTACAGAAGTGAGACTGGGTTAACATTCATCTTAGAAATATAGCTTGGAGTGAGTCCACAGAAAAATTGGCTGACTTTCAAAACATGAGGTTGTCGCTGATTAGCTGGCTTCCAAATATATGTTCACAGAAGCAAGTTGTCACTGATTAATAAACAGGTTTGAAACCATGTGTTACACTAATTCTGTGACATCAACTTGGTGTCCTACAATTGGATTAAATTCTGACGGTATTCACAGTTACTACAGATTCTACAAATTAAACGCCTTAGTCCTATGAGACTGTCCCTATAGCCATCATACATTAATTAGAAGTCCTGGATCCCCAAGCTATTGGTGCTTCTATCTGACTCAGCTACACCTTCTGTGGTTCCCACAATGAAAGCATTGATTTTAAAATTACATTTGTTTTAAAGGATATAACTCACAAATAGCCAAATGAGAGCAGGTATTTAGTGCAGTGGTTAAGATGCTCCTTGGGCTAACTGCATCCCACATGCGAGTGCCTAGATTTGGGTGCTGACTTCACTTCCTATTCTGACTTCCTGCTAATGTGCAGATGGGGAGGCAGAAGGTCCTCAAGTCCTTGCCACCCACATGGGAAATCTTTGTTGAGTCACACTCCTGGCTTGGACATATCTAAACCTGGCTGGTGTGGGCATTTCAGAAATGGATAGAGGATCCCTTTCTGCCTCTTTCCCCCCTCCCTGTCTCTCTGCCTTTCAAATGAAATGAGGATAAATAAATAAATAGAAAAGAGCAGCCAGTGGAAGAGATGCATAATCAGAAGGCGTGGTGGCAGCTGGGGAGGGGTTAGGAAATGTTGTTCATAGCTTCTCTGATCTCATGGACCCTAGGCATGCCACCCGCCCTGAACTTTGGTATGTCATTCATCAGACTAGAAGTTTTCCAAACCAAGAGTTTTATGGAAGCCTCGTTCTATAGGCATGTCTGGTTAAATCGCTGGCCACCTGACTGGCCACACAATCTCCAATTTCCCCGCTTCTGTGGAGGTTGGTGGGTGGTGAAGCTGAATGTTCTAGTCCTGTCATCATTTGTGTGGCAAGTCCTCGGCTTGCAACTCTCTGTGGATCTATTCCAAGTCACCTCCTTCACAGGAATTCACAAGGGATAAAGTACAGTATGAATAACCAGAAAGATACACGCCACTCAGGAAATTCCAGTGGTTTTTGTAGTTCTGGGGCAGAAACAGGGCAAAGACCAAACATATATGCTTTATTACACGATACATGGCTATAGACACGTTCTGTGGAATAACGGTTAGCTAGTTTGGAGGCTTTCAAAATTCTTAAGTTGCCCTTTCCATTCTCATTAGCCAGAGCTATATATGAGGCCAACCTAAGCTGTCCAGCTCTCCACTATTTTCATTGAGTTCCCTTGAAGTTGCAGGCTTGTTTGCAGGAATCTCATTTTCCATTGAGCTTCAGCCCACATGGATTTTTCCTGTTTTTGTCTTTGAGTCATTTGTTGTATTATCAGTTGAGACAATGATTGTGTAATACGCTGGACAGCATTTTTGGATATTGTCAGATGACTAAGAAAGCAGGAATAATTAAAATATTATAGGAAGGGACCACTTTCTGGAAGACTCTCTGAGTCAATCAGACAAGCTTAGAGATGAAGCATGAATTGATAATATCCTCACAATCTTAGAAAAGATTTCCTCTAAGTGTTTGTTTTCTAAGACAGACAACGGGGGTCAAGTACTGTGGTACAGCAGGTTAAGCCACCACCCGTGACACCAGCGTCCCAGCATCCCATATCCAAGTACCACTTCAAGTCTTGGCTGTCTCTGATTCAGCTGCCTGCCAAAGCACCAGGGAAAGCAGCAGAAGACGGCCCAACTACTTGGACACCTGCCTCTCATGTGGGTTACCCAGATGGAGTTTCAGTCTCCTGGCTTCCACCTGGGCCAGCCCCAGTCATCACAGTCATGTGGGGAACATTTCAGGAGTCAGCCAGTGGATGGAAGATTTATCTCTCTCTTTCTCTCTCTCTCTTTCAAACAAATAAAATAATTAAAAAAAAATTCCAGTGGGCCCCAGTTGTGCTAGGTCACCTCATAACAGAGTTTGTCAAGTGCCCATTTGAAATCATCTTATGTTGTCTGATTTGCTGTATCCCATAGCTAGATTTTTACTAGTGTCTCTTTTCAGAATTTGGAGCCAAATCAAGAACATTTCAATGTTTTTTTTTTTTTTTTTTTTGGTTCTATAAGGGTTCCTTGTTTAAAGACTTTAGTGTTCGTAGCCTGCTAAGATTAATATCTGCTAAATTTCTACTAGTTTCCCTAAGAAGCACTTGCTTATATGTCCAACACACAATAATCCAGGGCAAAATAAAAATTTATTAGACTAGGATTTAAACAAACAAAAGTGGAAGAAAATAATATACACATTATGTGGAAAAAACACATTTCAAATATTGTTCAAAAATTTCATTAAAGATTTAATGACCTTACACAAAGGCTTATATCTGACTTTCATTACCATACAATGTCCCATGTATGGTAAAGGAAATTAGAAGAAGGCCTAATTGTCACATATAATAGATTTAGGTCTAATTGACTTCTACAGAAACCTAATGATTATGAATTCTGTGATAACAAAATAAATTAGGAATATTAATGTAACAAATCAAGTCTGTACTTGAATTTTAATCAGGCTCCCCAGGAACTAAATTTGAAGAACGAATGAAATTGCAGTACAAGGCGTAGGTTAGTGTGCTTATTTGACTGAAGTCCTGCAGAATTCTGCCAAGTGAGGAGGTATAGGTCTCATTCATGATCTAATTCTGGTTGAGAAAAAACAAACTACCAGTCTTCTGTAGGGTCTAGGCAAAGACTTTGCTTATGTTCTGCTGAGCCTAAGGAGAAGTGTGGATTATTGTCATTCCTAGGCTTTGGTTTGTTCTGGTTACAGGGTTGGGTGTGTGGGCTGCTGTCAGTCTCCAAGGAGGGTTTCCTGATGTTTACCAGAATGTGTTGTTCATCACACAGGTAGAAGTAGTGTATGTCAGTTTTATAGACATGATTTGTAGGGAGTCTGTTTCCAGTTGGCTAGTGGTCAGCATATAGGGTTGCCTCTGATTGATGCTCAGACACAGGTTGACTGAGGAGAGTTTTCACTGATCAAACCAATGTTTAAAACCACGATGATTCACTTGTTAAAATGGCTGTAGAACCATCACTTTTATGACAAGAGTGTGACTGTTCACTTTTATAAGGTAGAAAGTATCTGTCCATTGAAAGTTAAGTGAAATAAAATACCAAATGAAGCTACTGGTGTTTGAGATTTTATTTGGGCAGTGTTTTAGTTTAAGTACTATTTCAAGTTTTTAGTAGTTTCAACTTTACTCAGAATTTTCTTTTTCTTTTCTTAATTCTAGTTTGTTAAGTAATCATTTTCAAAGTGTGAATTTTGAATAAATTTTCAAGTCTGCTATCATATATTAGTTGAGTATATTTTCCTGTTATGTTTAAATTCTCTGCCTTAGTGACATCATTTTTTCCATTCACAGTATTGGTACTCTTTTTCATTTTGATTTTGTTATTCTTGCCCAGTATTTGCATATCTGCTCATTTTTTTCCCAAAGAACCAACTTCAGATTTTGTTGATCTACTCTGTTGTTATTTTGTTATTGTGTGGCATCTTCATTTCCTAGTTTATGTTCCCATTTTAATTTTCTCTTTCCTACTAAGCTTAGGTATACTTTGTCTTTCAGTTTCTAGATTTGTAAATTAGACCTTTAGTTCATTAATTTTTTACCTTATAAAATTTCTGCTAAATATATTAAAAATAATTTTCCCTTAAATATGGCCTTTACAGTCTTGTACATATACTTTTGGCTTTTAAAATTTTTCCATTCTGATTTTTTTCCAACGCTTGAGATATTGGGCAATGGTTTCTTTTAATTTCAAAATATAAGATTGCTTCTTTAAATTTTTTTTAAAAGTTTATTTATTTTTTATTTTATTTATTTATTTATTTATTTATTTTGACAGGCAGAGTGGACAGTGAGAGAGAGAAACAGAAGGAAAGGTCTTCCCTTGCCGTTGGTTCACCCTCCAATGGCCGCCACAGCCAGCGCACTGCAGCTGGTGCACCGCGCTGATCCGAAGGCAGGAGCCAGGTGCTTCTGCTGGTCTCCCATGGGGTGCAGGGCCCAAGCACTTGGGCCATCCTCCACTGCACTCCCGGGCCACAGCAGAGAGCTGGCCTGGAAGAGGAGCAACCGGGACAGAATCCAGCGCCCCGACAGGGACTAGAACCTGGTGTGCTGGCGCCACAAGGCAGAGGATTAGCCTATTGAGCCGCGGCACCGGCCTCTTCTTTAACTTTTTAATATTAACATTTAAAGTTATTGCCTTGTGAACAGAACATATGGTCTCTGTCATAGCTGGAAAACAGAGCAAAAAGAGTACAAGGAAATTTTAGTCCTGATTTCTACCAAAATGCTCACCAGAAGCAACTGCAGGACTAACCTCCCTTCCTCTTACTAATTTCTGAAGAGGTTATCCAATCACCCAAGGAGAATATGAACTCACAGACACTAAAGAGAGAAAGAGAACTTTAGAGACACTAAAGAGAGAGAAAGAAATTTGAAGAGCACAATTATTTCAAAATTGCAAGTAAATTAGAATTCATAATCTACTAGAAGAGAAAAATATGAGCAAAGAACTAAGTAGTATAGCATAAACATATGTTAAAAAAGATGAGAATCCATTTAAATAAGGAATAAGAATAAAGATATCATAAGATAAATCAAGAGGAATATTATGTGTGAAAGATGTAGTAGAATAAAGGCAAAAACAGAAATACGTAGTATAAATAAATAGTTCATGAAGTACAGCATGGAAAGAATAGTTCTAGGAACAGTTCTGAAGAAGTCAGAAAAGGATCAATGAATAGAAAACAAAGACAAGTTCAATGACATGTGGAAGGAAAATAGGTGCAAGCAGTTTTAATAAAATTTCCAGAAGGAAAAAGAAATAAGAACCATTCCAGAAAAAGTGAAAAAATAAAAACCTCAGATTACAAGGGTCATGGCACATCAAAGGGGAGAGATAAGGAGAAACCTTCGTAGGTATGTATTTCAGGGAAATACAAGGATATATAAGGATATCAAAGACAAACGGAAAGTTCCAGAAGATTAAAAAGACAAGATAACACGTACAAAGGAGCTGGCATATGATTTGGACTGTACACAGGGTCTTCTCAGCTTGTAGAAACCTTGGTTCTGAGACTCCAAGGGAGTTTGAAACTGCACTCGAGGTAGAAACAGAAGGAGAGAATAAACATTTTAGGGAACTTGGACACGAGAAATTTGTGTCTGTATCTGTAACTAAGCAATTTAGATGAAGTGTGAGCTCTTGAGATGTTTCCACTTGAATAGATGTGTCCCAAGGATGAATACAATTTGGTAATGACTTGGTCAAGCCCTTTCCTGTTTGCAGAGATTCCCACAACTCTCTCCCATAGGCTTAAAGTTAACCAATGCCCTATCATTGTCTGCCCAGGCCATACTAAGCATTTGGATGGGAACCTTTATAATGGTGACTAAGATTATGGAAATAAAGTCAGGAGCCTGGATTCTTACAGAAGCTCGGCCACTGGTTGATTTTATTTAACTTTGGGCAAATTACTTAATGTCTTCTCTGCTTTCAGCTTCTACTAACAAACATCACAGCACTGTGTATAATTACTGACTCTTGAAAAATACATTTCATGGTAGCATCTATGGAAAGCAGCCAGTTTTCACCAGGGTGCTTTTTTTTTTTCTTTTTTTATTTGACAGATAAAGTTAGACAGTGAGAAAGAGAGATAGAGAGAAAAGTCTTCCTGCTGTTGGTTCACCCCCCAAATAGCCACCACAGCCGGCGCTGCACTGATCTGAAGCCAGGAGCCAGGTGCTTCTTCCTGGTCTCCCTTGCGGGTGCAGGGCCCAAACACTTGGGCCATCCTCCACTCCCTTCCCAGGCCACAGCAGAGAGCTGGATTGGAAGAGGAGCAACCGGGACTAGAACCTGGCACCCATATGGGATACCGGTGCCACAGGCGGAGGATTAACCAAGTGAGCCACAGCGCCGGCCCCAAGGGTGCCTTTCATTTTTGTCAGAGTTCTGATTGGTTTTCACTTTTTAATAAACTGGTAATTTCAACAATTTTTGAACAGTAAGAACATTGATCTGGATATTACTTGGGATACTTGCAATGTCATGATAAAATGGGATACTTATTTTAGCATTGTAGTGTATTTTGGTGCAGGTAAAGTGGAGAATATGGTGTTGTTAATCAGAGAATCCTAGAAAGGCAGAAAAGGTTAAAGGTGGAGGTCGAACTGAGTTTGGTGAAAGACTTTGGAGAGAGTTGAACCAGGTTACCTCACAGACTGATAGGTAACTGTGATTCTTAGTGACAATGCATCAAGAAGTTGTTGGAAGGAACAGTGGGAAATAGAGAAATAAGGGCTTGAAAGAGAAGAAAAAAAACAAGAAAAACACAATATTAGGCAACTTCAAAAAGTTCATGGAGAATTTAATTGAAAGGTAAGCTTGTTTTGGTATAAAAATCTCGAAAGCCATACTCAGCTTTTTCATAATATACATTTTCATGAACTTACATATAATGTATTTTAAAATATAATTACATATTATAACATAATTCTTGCTGCCATTCCAAACCATTAGAAACACCTCCAAATTTCATGTTATTGTTGAGTTTTTTGGTGTAAGTACAAAAGAGAAAGATTAAAATCCATTTTTTGCAGCTGAAAAGTTTTTTGAGTCATAACTAAAATCATTTAACATAAGAAAATCATCTGAGTGGGAAATAAGCATGTGAAGTCAGTTCTACACTTTCTCATGCCTGTCTTATGGAGAGAGTTGGTTTTTCTACAGAACCAAGAATGGAACTAGAAGCCACTTTTATCCAACATAAAATGTTGATTTTGTTGACATTTGCTAACATATATGTATAAATTTTGCCCTGCATGCTAATACATATGTATGTATGTATAATAAGCAGATGGTCTACAATGGTTCAACTTCTGAATTTTTTACTTTACGCTGATGCAAAACCCATACACATTCAGTAGCATTTGGACATTGAATTTTGATCTTTCCCCAACCTACTAATACGTGGTACAATACTCTGTTGGAAAGTGGGGTAGCAGCAGCAAATTGCAGCTTCCACTCAGTTGCACGACCATAAGGGTAACCAATTGCTACTCTGTTGTATGGTGTGTTGTAGTCAATGAATTACATGAGGTCTTCAGTATTTTATTATCAAATTGCTTTGTGTTGGTTGATCTTTCCCCACTCTAGGGGAATATGTGTTCTGAGCATGTTTAAGGTAGATTGAGCTAGGTTTAGGTTTAGTAAATTAAATGTATCAAGAGCAATTTTAACCGACAATATTTTCAATTATTATGAGTTTATCAGGTTGTAACCCCATCATGGGTGTGTGCGCGCTCTCTCTCCCCTCTCTCTCTCTCTCTCTCGCTGTGTGTCTGTGTGTGTGTAAAGAGGGATAGAAAAGAAGAACTGAAAAAAAATAACGTCTCATAAATAAGTCAATTGGGTTGGCTTTTGGTGCAGCAGTTAAAACATTGCTTGGAATGTCTGAATCCTGTCTCAGAGTGTCTGGGTTCAATATTCAGCTCTAGTGTCTGGTGCTGAGCAGGGTAGGCTAAGCTTCTGGCTGCAGCACTGGCATCCCACATGGACGTCGGTTCTTGTCCCTGTGGCTCCATTTCCAATCCAGCCCTTGGTGGCTAGTGATATTAAATATGTATACTGGCTCTTAGAAGTGAATTTCCTATGATATCATTTAGATCAAATATGCTCTCATCCCCAAGAAAAACAAGCCTTTCAAACATGAACATTTCCTGAATTATCCATCTATGTGCAAATAGGACATGGCTCCTACATGTATTACCATTACTTTTATAGATGTTTTTAAGCTCCTGAATTCTTTGCAAGTGCCAATTTCAACCCTCCCATTCTTCTTCAAAAGGGCATAGTTATAATTTAACTCAGTAAGGGTGTGAGATCTTTAATGCATTTTCCCAACATGGCTTACTGAACTTTAAGCCATTTTTATTCTGGTGCAAAATATAATCATTGAGCACCACACGTGCCCTGTACTGACTTTGAAATGAACTTCATATGAATTGTGTTGACTTTCCTGGAAATACGTTAGTGCAGAGATGCAACACGAGATTTCTTGTCAAACCACTTCTACAGGTGGATTTGAAACAAGTTGGGCACACTGACTCTGCTTCTCACTTGCTGAAATTCCTATCCCAAGTGCTTCCTTTGCTACTGCAAAGATGGAGGTGGAGGGTTCACAGATTTTATACCTGAGTCCAGGTTGCATAACTGGGCTGAAAAATATGGAGTAAGAGTGACCTTTAGTGGCCACTTGGAGTAATCACAAAGGGAAGTAATGTTATCTCCAGGGAATGAATGGACATTCTGCTTGCATGACTACTTAAAACAGAAATGTAATGAATTGGAATTGACTAACCATGAAACTTTTACTTGCCTTTGTATGTTACTCACATTCTAACACTCTGAGTCACTGTTCAGACAGCTGGAAAGGTGCAGTTTTAATTGGCAAATGGTAATCTAGTCACACCTCTTAATGTGACTTAGGAGCTTCAGTGCAAAAGTCTCCCACACAAATAGATTTGGAAATGTACCATTTAATTGAGGCAAAAACCCTTTGCACTCTATGGATTAATATAAGCCACCTGGTAATCTTTTGAACTTGAGAGCGAAGCAGTAGGGGAGGAGTCACTTTTTAGTATCACATCCGACCTGAGAAAAGGGAGACCCTCTCCCATTTAGAATGAAAGCCACTACTGATGGAAATTAACATGCGTAGAAGGTACATTTTTTTGTTGCTGTTGAGACACATCAGTGCCTAGTTCAGTAATTCCACCTTAAGATGTAGAGAACCTCTTCATAATGAAGGCATTTCACTCATTTTATAACGAAGGTATTATTTGCTTAAAGATTTCATTTTCTACAATCTATTGAAACCATGTGGCAGTGCTTATACCCCCATGAGAACTTTCAGCATTGTAAATAATCTGCACATTTGTATAAATGCTCTTCAAAACATTGTAAACTGATTTGTTATTCTAATTATTTAAGTTTTTTTTCTAGTGAAATCCATTATTGTATATGATGATAGATTTTCATATGAAGAGACATTAGTAATGCATTGCAACACATTCAAAGAGAATCAGAGTTTCTGAATTAGACTGGCCCATTCTCAAAATGCATGTCTTGGACAACACAAAGGATGGATGATAAAGCAATGCCATTAGGTGGAAAGGCCATCAGATTGAGCATAAGGAAACCCATACTACTTTTTAAATCTTAGTTGCGACTCTAGTTTTGTCAAATGAGGATATTAATTATAATAATTGATAATATAATTTACTTGAAATTATAAAATTATGCACATGTATATTATAAATTCCAGGTAATTATAATGTAAAAATCGAATACATCATTGACATTTATTGTAGATATGTCCTTTAAAATATATACACATAACATCATGTTGAGTGAAATAAGCCAGACACAGGAAGAGAAATACCACATGTTCTCTCTTATATGTGGGAGCCAACATTTAGAAAGAAACAAACAAACAAAGAATGAAGGAAGGAAGGCAGGCAGATAGACCTGTGTTATCAATATTGCTGCAAATACAATTTTGTGAAACTATATTTTATATGTTTATTTAATACCTTAACCAATTGTTAAGAGTGTTATATTATGATAGCTTTGATGATCTGTGGTTATGTTAAAATTTAATATATATGGATGAAATGGTCACTTTTCCATTCAATTATTGCCATTGTCTATATTCCCACAAGACTAGGGTATTTTTACTTTTTACTTGTTAAACATTATTTCATGAACTATTAAGTATTAAGCCTTAGTACTGTAATGTATATTTAAAATATATTTTATTATCTCAAATAGTAAAAGAAAGAAAGAAAGGGGGGGATGGGAGGATGGGAGAAAGGGGAGAGGAATGAATATCTCATATTCTAAGAATTAAATCTATGAAATATATTTAAAATATTTAATTTGTTAAAAACTAAAAATTAAAATTGAAAATAAAATACATATGCTTAAAAAGGATCTTCAAAAGGTTCATGGACAGTGCATACTATGAAAAGCTATCATAGATTATCTTTTAATTCCATTTTACATGAAATTTCTGAAAGATCCTCATATATTATTCATTATACTTGTAAATGTTCAACATGACATTTAAGAAGAAATCCAGAAGAAACAAAACAGTTATAGTATATATAAGAAAGCAGTGTGTAAGTTCAAACTATTAAATATTTATGTATATCTAAACATAACAACATGTTAATTCAAATCTTTTTTAGATTTATTTATTTATTTGAAAGGCAGAGTTACAGAGAGAAAGAGGCACAGAGAGAGAGAGAGAGAGAGAGAGGTCTTCCATTCTCTGGTTCAATCCCCAAATGTCTGAAATGGCCAGAGCTGGGCTAATCCAAAGCAAAGAGCCAGGAGCTTCTTCTAGGTCTCCCATGTGGGTGCAGGAGCCCAATGTCCTGGGCCATCTCCCTCTGCCTTTTCTGGCCATTTTATTCAAAGACAGGAATGTCTTTAATGAGAATACAAGGAAATAAATGAACTGTTTTGACTTTACCCTTTCCTTTAAAACATTTGGTGAGACTTGCTCCTATTTTAAGATTCTCACAATCTTTAAGACTCTTTTCTACTGCTTGGTCCACTGCCATCCAGCGTAATCTGGAGCAGCTGATCAAACTGGTTAAAGCTAGAAGTGTTTATTCTTACCACTGTAAATGTTTCAAAGGAGTTGAATATATCAAATATTAAAGTATACTAAAGTACCATGATCAAGTTACAGAGAAATGAGAAATAATTTCATATCTTTAGGAGTATAGATATCTCTTTTTTATTACAATTTCTGCTATTTTAGCATATAGATAATTGTTTGAAAACCTAAACCAATATTAAAACAACCAAAGAAAATTATATCCTGCAAATTGAGAGAGGAAAGAAAATTATTAAGTATGTGATAAAGTTTTCAGTCACTCTTGAAGCAAATTATAGACTTGATTATAACAAAAATTGTGAAATTAATTGTTTGAAATTTCTTATATATTTCTACTACCATTGAAAATTCAGATATTCGTAGAGAAGTTTATGATAATACAAAAAATAAATGTCAACATTAATCTATTTTATTCAGCAAACTATTACAAATAAGTAAAAATATAAATAAGATAAATAATAAACATTCTAAAAATGACAATGGATTTGTTTACTTAAAGGAATAAATTATGAGAAAACACAAAATGTCAAAAAGGTTCAAAAAGAAGAATGTAAGTGAACTCAAAATCACAGTCTTAGACTCCCACAACTTCTCAAAGCCCAGATTGTTTTAGGTGGGACATTTATCAAACGTTTCAGAAACATTATTTATGCTATAGATGTGTTTCTACAAAGGAGGAAAACCACAAAGCTACCCAGTTTATCCTATAGGATTAGTACAATCTTGATTCACAACTCAGCAAAAGCAGAAATATTAAAGAAATAAATCTAACAACATATTACAGAATATATCATAATGAAGTGATGTTTTTAATCTCGGAAATGAAAAGATAGAGAACACCAGAAAGTTAGCATAAATGACTTAATCTAAGGGAGAATATCATATGCATATGATAAAATATGCAAAAAGTTATTCGCTAAGCTTCAACATGTGTTTGTAGTAAGTAATTCAAAAGGTGGAAATAAAAAGAAAATCTTCCTTATTTTAAAAAGGTTTTATATATGAAAGTATCAGTAAATAGTACCCTTAGTGAAGAAACTTGAGGTGTACTTCCTTTAATTTAAAGATAAAACAAAGATGTGTTCTGTCATTGTCCTTTTTAACAAAGAATTAGGTTTTGATCAATAATCAAAGAAGAAAAACAATAAAGTAGGTCTTAAAGTGAAAGAGAACTGTATCATGTTTTCATAGTATGAGTATCTATAAAGTATGACTATATATGAAGTATAAACTGTGAGTATTTAAAAAGAAAACCCAAATGAATCACTAGAAATTAAATAGAATAAAATAATCCAGCAAGTTTTCAGGGTGCATGATTGATCTAGAAAAAAACTCAATAGCATATTCTAGTGAAAGGCAACTGAAAAATATGAAGGGTGCAAGAGTGTAGGTAATAATGAATATATAAGACTTCAGTGAAGAAAAAATTTTCAATTCAATAAGATAAAAGGCAGAGTTTAAGAGGCAATTCACAGAGGAATAGTAAAACGTAAATGGAGAGAAGTTCAAATTCATTAGTAAATAATTATAGCTATACATCAGAAGCTCTGCATTTATATCATCAGTTTAGCAAAATCATGAGATATAGATAATACAAAATACTAACAACTATTTGGGATTAAAAGTGCCTCCAATACTGTATAGATTACTGTTTCCTATACTGCCATTCTGAAGAATAACCTCATAGCGGTTTGCTACATAGAGGAAATGTGTGTTCTAGGATCTATTGGTTTTACTCTCAGATTTTCATTATGGAGAGTAGAAACGTCATATGTACAAAGTTTCCAGAATTGCCAGGATTTGGATGTCTTTCATTGGTAGAATGGTTAAGTAAAATAGGGTGAGTGCACACCATAGGATACTGTAGTAACCCCTGGAAACCCCAGACTAGATGCACAAATAGAAACAAATGTAGATAAATCTTAAAAGTACAGTGATGATCAAGTCCCTGTTTCTCATAGTATCCCTTTCACTTCAACAGGTTTCCTTTTTTGTGCTTGGTTAGTTGTCACAGATCAGGGAGAACATATGATATTTATCCCTTTGGGACTGGCTTAATTCACTCAGCATGATGTTTTCCAGATTCCTCCATCTTGTTGCAAATGACCGGATTTCATTTTTTTTGACTGCTGTATAGTATTCTAGAGTACATGTTCCATAATTTCTTTATCCAGTCTACTGTTGATGGGCATTTGGGTTGATTCCAGGTCTTAGCTATTGAGTTAAAGGGACACTATGAGAAACAGTGACTTGATCAGCCTTTGTCCTGACTGTTGATGTACAATTTAATACTTTATCCCTTTTAGTATTTTTTGATCTACTTAATACTATTGTTTGAACTCTGTAATTAACACACAATTATTCTTAGGTATTTAAATTTAACTGAAAAGTGATCCCTGTTAAATAAAAGAGTGGGAATAAGAGAGGGAGGAGATGTACAATTTGAGACATGTTCAAGCTGACTTGCCCCAAATGGTAGAGATAGAAATGTGCCAGGGGATTCCAATAAAATGCCATCAAAGTTGCATGTACCAATGACATCTCACTAGTCCAAGTGATCAATTTCAGTTCACAATTGATCATACTGATAGGTCTAAGAGTCAAAGGGATCACACAAACAAGACTGTTGTCAGCTAATACTAACTGATAGAATAAAAAAGGAAGAGAACGATCCAACATGGGAAGCAGGATATACAGCAGACTCATACAATGGCAGATGTCCTAAACAGCACTCTGGCCTCAGAATCAGCCCTTAAGGCATTAGGATCTGGCTGAAGAGACCATGAGAGTATTTTAGGCATGGAAAGCCAAGACACTCTGGCAAAACAAAAAAACAAAACAAACAACAACAACAACAACAACAAAAAAACAAAAAAAAACCACCTAAATGAAAGATCTCTGCGAGTGAGATCCCAGTAGAAAGAACAGGCCATCAATGAAGGAGGTACTTTTCTCTGAAGGGAGGAGAGAACTTCCCCTTTGACTATGACCCTGTCGGAATAAGATCGAAGTCGGCGAACTCAAAAGGCTTCCATAGCCTTGACAACTCATGACTAGAGCCTAGGGAGTTTACTGACGCCATAAACAAGAGTGTCAATTTGTTAAGTCAACAACAGGAGTCACTGTGTACTTATTCTTCATGTAGGATCTCTGTCCTTAATGTGTTGTACAATGTGAAGTAATTTTATAACTAGTACTGAAACAGTATTTTACACTTTATGTTCTGTGTGGGTGCAAACTGTTGAAATCTTTACTTAATATATACTAAATTGATCTTCTGTATATCAAGATAATTGAAAATGAATCTTGATGTGAATGGAATGGGAGAGGGAGCGGGAGATGGGAGGGGTGCAGGTGGGAGGGAAATTATGAGGGGAGAAAAGCCATTGTAATCCATAAACTGTACTTTGGAAATTTATATTTACTAAATAAAAGTTTTAAAAAAAGTACAGTGATGAGTAAAACCCATAAGAAGTGAGTAATATGTATATATTTATATAAATTAGAATGCACAAAGCAGTAACACAGATTTTGCAAGAGCATTGTATTAAACAGCTCTTTGTTATTTAAACTAGCTGAGAGGAGCAGCTGAGGAGCATAACCAATATTGCACCTTGGAGTTTGGAGGGGCACAAGGTGGGGTGGCTCTGCATGTCTGGTGGGAGGCTATCAGTGGTGGGGAGCCAGAGAGTTTTATTATAAGACTTGTTATTATTTTAAATAATTGAATACAAAAATCTCTCTGAGGGGACTCACATCAACAGAGAAAGAGGAAAAGGACCATTATTTCCCCTGTGGGGAGTAGGAACCTCCTCTTTCCTTATTTGTGATGTGTCACTCTTGGGTACACTGAGAGTGAGAGCAGCAGTACTGAGCTTACATTCAATGTGAGAACGCTGTAGGACTTTTCTTATGGTTCTGGCACTCCATTCGGTCATATGTTGTACCCTATTCCCGACTTTCTAAATACGTAGAAGCTAATCTGAGCTCATCTTAACATTTTAATGCATATTTTACATGTAACTGAATAATCATTGTCTGGAAAATTTCACACTATAATTTGTAGAGAAATACTCAAAATTAATTGGTTATTTTCTGTAAATAACACTTCAAATATGCATTTAAGAAGTGATCTAGTGAATCACAAAGGGCAAGAGTGTAAGCAGATATTAAAAAGAGCTTGAGGCTGCATCGTGGCTCACTAGGCTAATCCTCCACCTAGTGGCGCCGGCACACCGGGTTCTAGTCCTGGTCGGGGCGCCAGATTCTGTCCTGGTTGCCCCTCTTCCAGGCCAGCTCTCTGCTGTGGCCCTGGAAGGCAGTGGAGGATGGCTCAAGTGCTTGGACCCTGCACCCACATGGGAGACCAGGAGAAGCACCTGGCTCCTGGCTTCGGATCAGCATGGTGCGCCGGCCGCAGCGCGCCGGCCGCGGCGGCCATTGTAGGGTGAACCAATGGCAAAAAAGGAAAACCTTTCTCTCTGTCTCTCTCTCACTCTCACTGTCCACACTGGCTGTCAAAAAGAAAAAAGCTTGAATGAGAGAGTAGGAGATAATAGTAGTTAAAATAGTCTCATGTTGCTCTTAATACATAGGGCAAGCTTGCAGCTTGGATGATGCCGCAAAGATAATTAATTCAGTACAGTTAGCTATTTTTCGATATGATGGTTTTTCCATTACAATAATTCCTGTTTGCTTAACATCTTTTCTACTCTCAGAATTTTGCAATAAATGTGGGATATTAATGAGATAAATGCACTTAGACTGGCAAACACACTTTAGTAAAATAATACATTTGTGTTGTTTTACTACCAGGATGCATTCTGAGAAATGTGTTGTTTGACAATTTTGGCATTGTGTGAACATCTTAGAATGTACGTACATAAACTAAGATGGCTACAGCATCACTAGGCAATGTAATCAGACGAGACCACTTTGAAACATAGCGCCCCATCTGCCTTTGACAGAAATGTCACTGTGTGGCCAAGCCTGTATTTTGAAATAGTCATCTCTGCCTTATTTTTCCATTTCTGCATAACTCTCCCAATCATAGCAACCATAGTGCTTTGGAGCACATTGAAATAATTATAGTGGAAAATGTAAAGGAAACAAAGCAGGGTATATTGTTTCTCCCGAAGTAGTCTCTTGATGGACCAGAGAGTTGAACCGCATCAGGGCAAGACACAGAAGTTCTGCCTCAGCAGAATATTCCAAAATGTATGGTGGGACACAGTCAGTATTCGCCTGTGACGTGACCTTGCTGAGCTGCACTCTCAGTTCCCCAACCCAGCTGTTTGTGGTAAACAAGTGTGGAAGACATTTTCATAGCACCTACCTTCTAATTCAACACAATGGTGAAAATCTGACATTTTAGATTCATATTAATATGTGGATGAGTATGTGTATGTCTGGTCCACAGGTGGCCCACTCCTTTAATAGGGAAAGCACTCAAAAGACTTAAATGTGGACTGGTGCCACTATGATTTCTTGCTCCAGCAAATTTCCCAAAGTTTCCTTCTCGACTCTAGACTAGTAATTAGGAACAAATTTTACCGTGACTCAACTGCGACTCAAGGGAGAACACAGACTATGCCTAGGAGCTACAGGGCTTGATATCGCGTATGTCTACAAGTAGACTATGAGGGTGCTGAAGTAAGTGAGTAGTCCATAAAACTAGAAAATGGAGATTTGCTCTTCAGAAGACTTTTTCTCAGGATTCAGAATTTGTCATCCTGGCAAGGATCCCAAAGGATAACGACTCATCTTTCTCTAAGTGTCCTAATACATGGTACGATGACTCCAGCAAGCTTGGAAAAAGTGATGCCCCACATTCAATGCAGCAGAGCTGCCAGGATTGTTATATTGTTATGAAAAGCTGTATGATAAAGGATTTGAAATCTCTAAACAATGGCCATGTGAGAGGGTGCACCACGTTGCACTGAAATACCTGCTGGTTGGCCATGCTTCCTGGACGCCATAGAAGAAACTCCACTTACCTAGTTAGTCAGTGAACGTGTTAACAAGAGCGGCATCAGTTTGGTATGGCTCTTCAAGATCGATATTAGTAGAAGTCATCAAAATCTGGCTCCCTAGTAGCAGGGGGATGAATAGAAGAAGCTGATACGCTTCGCTGTCAGAAGCAATGAGTGAAATTAGCTGAAAGGACAGCAAGGTTGCACTGCACACAGAGGAGGCTAACTTACAGAGGTGCATTATTAAAAATGATAAAGAACAGGTAGACAGGAGGCTGAAGTCATCCATCCCAGTGGAATTTCATAATCCTTTGTCCACTTTCCAGATTTGGGCTAGCTCTTACACACAGAACCTATCGATTGATGGAGAGGCTAGTTATCCATGAGGGAAGACCCTGTCCACCACAGAAAATTCGTAAGCTGGAGATACCCTCAGTCCTTCTACAAAGGGTCCTATGGCCATTTACTAGAGTGGGTGTTCGTGAAATCAATGAAATGTTTAGTTGAGTGTATCTCATACTTGGCTATTGGGTTCACTTTTGGAAACGCTGGTTTCTGAATCTGCAGTTGGAATAGATGTCCATAGGTGTTGGAAGAACCCTTCCACTGGTCCTTCACCTGAAAGTGCAAGCTATTGTAATTGGAGAGAGCAAGTACAAGCCCTCAAACAGTCCCCCTTTATTCACTCAGAGAACAAATCAAAACCCATAGCACACTCTAGGGTAGAATGTCAAAGACAATCTCGCTTTTCAAAACTTAAGAGCTCAAAAGATGCAGGACTTAAAGGATCTTGATAGGGGTGGTGATTAGTCAAGTGCAATCCACTTGTCAAATCTCATGGACTTAAAATATGTGCATTTTATTGTATGCTACATTACATGGTTAAAGTTGACTTAGACAAAATCAAACGAAAACTAACTCTGCATACTTTAGTCAACATGTGTGAAATAGATCTTCTCTATTTCTGGCATATTGCATTGAACTATGCTCTTCTTCCACAATTTGAATTTCTCATAATTAAGTTATCCACAGGAGCTGGAAATAAAAGTGGAGCTGTGAAGACATTCCCCTGGTTTAAAAAAGCAAATGACATGCGAATCTACCTTTTATATCGGATTTTTAATTTAATACTAGACTCAGTAAAATAACCTCCAGTATCCACAGTGAAAGAAAAAGCATAAACCGAGGGTTAGAGGATCAATTGTGGACTCTCAATCAAGGTTGCAAATGTCCGTGGAGATGTATGTGTGCTAGTAGTGTTAATAAGATTGTTGTTTTCTAATGATTGAGTCATGAAGTTGCAAATATTTGTGTGCCTTGTTTTATAGCCCACATCAAATCTCATTAAGTTTAAGTATGATTTTGTTCAATGCAAATTGTTTTGGAAATATATAGACAATTGGTAGCCAAAAGATGTGTTCCAAAATCTCCTAGTACTTTTTCTTTCAGTAGTAATAAGACTTTCTTTACTAATGTGTTGTTTTTAATTTTATCAGAATAAATTGTTAATATGTTGATTCTTCATAAAAATCACAGATTAGAGCATGTGTTTACATGCTCTAATAAATATTTGTCTGCAAAAGCCTAAAGTTTTATCAGTATCTACATATCAAATGCCCTTAAATACTAGTAATAGGGAAAAAAATTTCTGTACAGTACTCATGGGACTGTTTGACTTTTCTACTCAGTGTCAGCAAAGAATACAGTCAATTTGCAGTGCACCTAAATTACTCGTATGTATTTCTGCATTTTAAATTTAACTGGGCCATGGCCTTATAGTAGTAATATAAATGTAGGCCTTGAATTTTTAAAGGGCAAAAAACCATAACTATCTTTTAATGTAATGAATTTAAAACATGACATACTTGCTACCCCATCTTACTTACTAATGGTATCTTACAGGCAAATGTGACTAAATTTTTAAGGAGCCACAGTTAAGTTTTGTTTAAAATCTTTTCTTACATAACCTACATTATTTTTTTATTTCACTGGCTTAATTTTTGTCCTAGATTGCTTTACACATTTACAAATGAAAGCCAGCTGTCTGTTAGTAAGTTTTCTTTTTCATATCCTTTCATAATATTATACATTTAAAATGATAAAAATAGAGTCAAGTATTTTACCCTCTGGATTCTTTCCTGTACTGCAACATGTTTTAATGCAGGTCACAATTTGGGCTTACTGTGCTTCAGTGTTCCTTGATGCTTGCTCTTCATCATCAATAAAATGGCAGTTCCTCTTCATATCAGTGATTTGTTCTTGGTAACTTCCTTCTGTGTGAGTGTTTGAACTTCTGAATATAGATAGAGATGCAGAATTGGAACTTTCACATTGGTAGCCTTTGGGCAAGAAGGTCTCCAAAATATTGGTGCAAGCCAGCCTTTGTGTCCAAACCAGCACTCATCAAGGGCCTTTTCACAGACATACCTAAAACTTCTTACTTGATATTAGAATCAGTTGCCTGAGACACATTCTTGATGGAATGCCCCTATGATTGAGAAAACCAAGGACTTATAATTATTCTGGGACCTTCATCATGCCGGTCATTATTATTGCTCATCATTTCAACTCAACAAATGCTAGTTTTATAAAGCTGTTTAATGAAGGGAACAAGTTGAAACCTTATTTCCTCCTTTAATGCAACCAGGGGTTATGTTTGTTTAGAAAACTAACATCTATCCAGATTATACACTCTCACCAGTGCCAGGCCAAAAAACACAGACCCAAAGCCACTCATTCCTTAGCGCACTCATTTCTGATCTATAGCTGTTATTGTAGGAACTGGATCTGTCAAGAAATTGCCTCTGGTGAAGTCAGGGACTGTCCTGGCACCTTGTGCAATAATTTGCAAACAGTGGCTTTAGAGAAGTGGTATGTAAAAAAAAATACATCCCAAGTCTTGGGTTCTCCACATTGTTACAGTGAATGTTTGACTGGGCTTATATCCAAAAACAATAAAAGAAGTGTATCTGAGAGCTAGGTGAGGTTGGGAAAACATTCTTGGCAGCTAAAGATGGCCTCACGGAAGGCAGTGAGAAGCCTCATCTTTGATCTCTGCCCCAGGCACATCTGAGTTCAAATCCCAGCTCACCTACTTAGCATGTGATCTTGTGTAAAAACATTATCTTCTTTAAAACTCAGTGTCCCCATTCATAAAATGCAGAAAATAATACGAACTACATCATTTGGCTATGATGGCTTAGAAAAAGTCTTCAATAATTGTTGCATGAATGAATTTATGTATAATATGCACTCAATCAAATTAGCAAAGTGTTTATCCTTTACTGTTGTAGTTATTTAAACTTTTAAAAATCTATTTGTTGGTTTATTTCTGAGGCTGAGAAACAGATAGAGACAGAGAGACAAACAGGACTCCCATCTACTAGTTTACATCGCAAATGCCTGCAGTGGCCAGAGTTGAGTGAGACCAGAGCCGAGAGCCAGTAACTCAATCCAGGTCTTCCAAGTGGATGGCAGAGACACAGCTATGTAAAACATCACCTGCTACCTCCCAGGTTGCACGTTAGCAAGAAGCTAGAATTGGGAGCAGAGAAAGAACTTGAACTTAGGCACTGAGTAATGGAATGAGAACATCTCAACTGTTAGCTCGACCACTAGGCCTATTACCTGCCCTTGTTTCGGTTATTGATCTTTGTGGTTATTCATGAAGTTTTACTTGGTTTACCCAGCCTCAGAACAAAATGGCCAAGGTTCAAATGTTGTTATTGTTTTAGGCAATGTCAGTGCTCCACAGTAAAACAACCATTGTGACCTTCCTGGAAAACCTGGTTCAACAGTCTGTCTTCATTGCCCATTCAGAAGATGTCCCTCAAAGTCCCAAATGCCTAGGGAGACAGACCCTGGTGCTCTTCCCCTAGACAAACTAGGGGATGGGACTGCTCCTTGTACCCTGATGCTTTTCTGAAAGACGTTTTGGAGTTGGATGTAATTACCCGTGTGGTGTCTCCCTTCATGCTTCCTAGGCAAGTATGGCTTTGAATTTGCATGAAGTGCCTCTGACGGACTATATAGTGCTGTTAAAATGCTGAGATAATCAACTATTTCAACTACATGCAGTGTTTTTATTTAACTTGGGGTCACATTATTTTCAAGCAGGGCATCCAAAAAATAATCTAAGTCAAAGTCTTAGAAATCCTAAGTTGAAGCCTTCAAAAAAGGTTCCTGTGGAAATTCTAAAGGCATACAGCTCTATAAGATTATATGAGACATACATGGAGTTCAGAGTTCTTTCAATGACTAAAGGAAAATGTGACAATGTGAAAATAATGATAATAGAATAATATTTTCATAAGAAATTTGAACAATGCAAGATTCAAATACTTAACTTTTTGGAAAATATTATGAAGGACAAAATAAATCTTGTTGATTGGCACAATATCGTCCTGATTTATTTCTGCTACAGTTGAAAGACACAGTTATATAATTCTCTTTGCTTAGTCCTTGGGACTCCATTGGCATTATTGCTCCAAGTTGGAGAGACAAAAACTGAGATAGTGTCACTTTTTGGACTCAGCTTTCAAGATTGTTGACAAGTTGGGTGGGAATTCAGCCTAAGGCCGCTGAGTCCTGTCTTTCCATAAGACGTGCTTTTCTTTTGAAAATACCTACTCAGACATACACGCTTCTGCTACCCTGATATTGTTCTATGGTTTCATTCATCTTCCTGCATTCTTCTCTCCTTTAATAACCGTTCATGATATTTAAGAATTGACTCCTGGGGAAGGATTGCTTGTAGCTCCAGAGTACAATGCCTCTGTCTGTTCTTTCTTTTCTATCTTTGACAAAATACCAGATAATACATCATATACTCAGAAATGTACACAATTATCTTTGCCTAATATTTCTAAACCTCCAGTCATTATTTTTTTGCATGCAAGTTTACTTAAGCATGGTACAGAAGACTCTTTTCTGTTTTTAGACTTCCTTTATTGAAGTGGAATGACATACTAATGGTTTGAAATATATGATATTCAAAAATGAGAAAAAATTTATTTTCATTTAAAGCTTGACTTCAGCTACACAACACAGGAATACTGTAACATTCGAAGGAATGCATATACACAGTATATATACACATCAGTATACAGATAATTTTTAGACTTCCACTTTTTACCTATATTTTATATGAAAGGACTAAAGTTGGCACACACCAAGCGTAAGTCAAGCTTATGATATGCTAGTAGGCTTTTCCAATAACACAAGAAGGAAGAAAGGATACTGGAGGCACTTGGAGTGCTACGGGAACTGGCATAATTAGAATGGATGGATTAAGCTTGTGATAATAGAGTAAAATGAAAGTATTTTGTTGCAAAAATTATAAGAAAAGAAAAATGGGGGGGTAGGAGTAAGAGGGGGTTAGGATGGGAAGTATCACTATGTTATTAAAACTGTATATATTAAATACATGAATCTATGCCCTTTATATATATTAATTAATTAGAAAAGAATGGATAGGTATAGGTTAATTTTGACAGGTTTTGAAGGAAGACATCTTGGATTTGGTCAAATATTTCTCATTTAATGACAATACAGTAATGATAGAAGGAAAGATATAAAAGTTTATTAATTTTTAGGCAAAGACTAACAGGTACAAGATGCTTGCTGCCAGAAATAAAATGGACTTTTGGAGGTCCACTTTAAAAAACCTTCTTCTCTCATGTTTACAACAAATCTATATGTACAGACTCAGAATATAGTACTCCTGAAATAATTTACTTTGGTTTCACTTCCTGTGCTTATAGAAGTTTACATTCTCAATGCAGTCCACTTTTCCCCTCTTGTATTTACTTTCTTTTTTTTTTTTTAAGATTTATTTATTTATTTGAAAGTCAGAGTTACACAGAGAGAGGAGAAGCAGAGAGAGAGAGGTCTTCCATCCGCTGGTTCACTCTCCAATTGACCACAATGGCCGGAGCTGTGCCAATCAGAAACCAGGAGCCAGGAGCTTCTTCAGGGTCTCCCACATGGGTGCAGGGGCCCCAAGGACTTGGATGATCTTCTACTGCTTTCCCAGGCCATTGCAAAGAGCTGGATTGGAAGTGAAGCCGCCAGGACTCGAACTGGTGCCCATATAGGATGCAGGCACAGCAGGCGGCGGTTTTCCCCGCTATGCCACAGCACTGGCCCTGTATTTACTTTCGAAAGATCAGTTTGCATTTATAAATAGCATCCTCATCCTCTGATGGCTCCTTTCTGCACTGCTTCAGAAAGCTTCATCTTGATTTACGTATTAAATCATGAAAAAAGTAAGAAGCAACAGCAATGGGAATATGGATTATAGATGACACTTTGGAAAAGGAAATCTTTCAGGACAGCTATTTCTCTTTTATTCTAAAAGTGCAGATTTGTGGAAAGTCAAGATTCTGGAAGTACAAAAATATAATTTCTTATGAATTTAGTTGATATATGACATAGATGCATCCTAATGGGACTTGGATAAATGTTCTTATCTGATATATTTATTTCAGGCACTCCTTCATTTCTCCAACAAAAGTTATTTGAACACATGTCATACACTTGGTAATGTTTTAGGTCCTGGGGGTGAAAGATGAATCTATTTTTTCTCATAGAGTTTATAATGTAATGGAGGAGACAGACAATAAGCAAACACAAACTCCCAGTGTCATACGGTGGACAGTGTCATTAAGAAGAGGGATGTAGGCTCAAGGATAGAGCGTGATGCTGGAGAAGGCTATTTTTGGCAGAGTGGTCACGTCTCGCACCTCAGGAAGGCACATTTTAGCAAAGACCTGCAGAAAGTGAAGGAGGGAGCCATGAGAAGTTTTCATGGGAATATTGTTCTCTAAACAGAGGAAAAGAATTTCAAAAGCACTAACTGGGGGGGAGAGGAAAATCTGGTACTTTTGGTAAAGATCTCAGTGTGGTTGCTGCTAAGTGAAAGAACGAGGCAGTGAAAAAGCCAGGTTTGGAGTGTGGTCCTGCTGGAAGATGAGCAGGCTCTCATATGCCATCAGAAGCTGACTCTATCTTATTCTGAATGAAATGGAAAGCTCTTCGACATTTTGAAAAAAGTGAGTAATGGGATCTGATATTCTAGTATTTATTCTGTTCCTTTCTTCTTTTAGTATTTCCCATTATACATATTTTGCACTTTTATAAGTGTGCCATAATTTTTGGATATTCTGTTCCTTCTTTTTCATTTCCTTCTCTTTGCTTTTCAGCTTGGAAAATTTCTATTAATGTATCTTCAAGATCAGTGACTATTTAGTTGTGTGCAGTTGATTGATGAGACCATCAAAAGTACAGTGTTTTTGATTTCTAGTATTCCCTTTCACTCTCAGAGTTTCCATCTCTGCTTACTGCACCCATCTGTTCTTGCACATTGCCCACTTTTCCATTAGAATTCATGGTACATTAATCATAGCTATTTAAAATTATTAGTATGAGAATTCCAAAGTCTCTGCCAATCTGGTTCTGTTTCTTGCTTTTGTGTCTTCAGATTGTGTTTTTTTTTTCTTTTTGTTTTTTGCCTTTGGCATGGCTTGTAGCTTATTGCTGGAAGCCTAATACGATGTATGTAGCCAAAGCAACTGGGTTAAATAGATATTTAGTGTGAGGTCTCATGTTTATCTCAGGGGAGACACACTCTATTTATCGTTTGTTGCAATTGTGGTGTCAGAGGCTAAAATGTCCTCTAGTGTTACTGCTTTTGTCCTCCTTTTGATTTTCTCTAGAGATTCCTTCTTAAATAGGGCCTGCCCAAGATTTTCATTTTTCTTTTCTTTTCTTTTTAAAGATATAATGCCCTATTATTAAACACGAGTCTTTGTTGCAGTAGAAATGTATGGGGGAAGAAAAATATTCTTTAGTCCTATAATTAGGGCCCCTTATTAAGTGAACCCACATTCCTACATTGTGACTTCCACAAGGGTTTCTCAGCTTTCCTTTGCACCCCTGTCTGGCTAGAAGGTTCTGGAATTGGGTGTTTGTTTCTCCTACATGGAAAAGAAAGGAGGCTGGCGTCAAGAGTGTCTCTTCCTCAATATGGAAGGCTTTGGAGGATAGTTGCTGTGATTGGCACAGTTAGAACTTGTTGCAGCCTCTAGAGGTAAAACTCTCGGAGAGTCTCCCAGTCCTCCAGAGTTTTCAACTCTTCAGCTTGTCCACAGCGAGCCACCAGTATTTTGTCAACTCAGGTTAAATGAACCTGCTTGCGTGGCTCCAGCTACAAACTTTCACTCTTAGTGTTTCTCTTTATTCTCCTGCTTCCAGTCTTGGGAGCAATAGTTTGTCTTATGACTTCTTTTCTTCGTGGATTTAAGCTTTATTGATGTTAAGTTTTTCAAACTTGTTTTTCATTTGCAAGGATGGGAGTGATAACTTCCCAGTTCTTTGTATGTCAGATTAAAGGCCAGCAATCTCTAATCCCCTACGGGGGAGGTGATTTTTAATAAATTATGATTGTATAGCTATGTCCAGAGAATAGGATAAGAATTCTGTCTATGATTGTGAAAGTTCTGACATTTACTTTATTTGAAAACTATCAGGTAAGTCCATCTCAGCTTCATGGATGCTGACATAGGCCATAGGATTCCTGGATTAGAGACATGGAACATGATTACTCACAAACAGTAAGCATGGGCACCATGATCCATAGGGTCACCTCTTCCTCTGTTTCCTTGGAGGTGATGTGAAGGGGCCTGTATGGATGCTGCATAGACAGAGGGGCTGCGTCATGAGTGATGGACCCCAAATATCAATCAAATATTAAATAATCAGCTGCAAACTAATCTGACTTTTGCCATGGAGAAAGATAGGGTCTTATTTTCCTGGACAGTTAGAGAATATGTCCTCTGCTTTGGAAGAATTTACAATCTCTGTTTTCATAGGCTGTTCACTATGAAAACATTATGGAAAAGATAATCTCCAACAAAAGTAGCTAGTACTTAGTTTCCCAAGATTTGTAGCAAAATAACAGAACCATGAATTGTTTCCCCAACAAACTCAGGATATGTGACTGAGTTATTCCACCTCTGCTATTTATGATATCTAGATCTCTATCTGTGGTGTCCTGCAAGTAATGAATTTCCCTTGCCTGTCAGTTTCCTCATTTGTAAGATGAATTTGATAATCATGCAGTTAAGAATTGAGTTGGTTAAAGTATTAGGACAGAGCCAGAATCCAATCAAAGTTTTAAAAATATTAGCTAGTATTATGATACATTCATACAAGTGATTACTCTTCACACATTATATATGAATAAAGCCATGGTATGGAATGATATCCAAAATGCACATTAAGTGGAAGAAACATAAAAGCAAAGTGCAGATCACTATAGTACATGTTTCCATTTGTATAAAGAAAAAAGAATACATAAATATATGCAAATAGCTACAAGACCCACACACAAGAGTACTTCAAAAAGTTTGAGAAAAATGGGATTAAAAATATGAACTTCTTTGCATGCAACAAATATTTTGAAATCCCTGCATGGGTCTGGCAATGTGTCCAGATGGTTAAGTTGCCACACGAGACGCCAGAATATAGTCAAGTGCCAATTCCAGTCCTGGTTACTTGGCTTTCAAGTCAGCTCCCTGCTAACATTTCCAGGGAGAAGTAGATGGTGGCCCATAATTTGAGTCCCCCCTACATAGGAGAACCTGGCTTCAGCCTGACCCAGCCCTGGCTGTTGTGGTTATCTGAGGAGTGAAACAGTGGATGGAAGGTATCTGTCTCTCTCACTCCTTCTCTGTCTCTCTCTCTCTCTCCCCCTCTGCCCCACATTCTTCCTTTTGAATAAAATAAAAAAAAAGTAAACAAAGTTTTTAAAAATTCATGTGTACTTTTTCCACATATTATGAAAAAAGTATGCACCAAAAGTATAGCAAATCATAGTTGTTGCATATGTCTAGGGTGTGTCTGGAAGGATTTTCATGTACTAGCAATTGGAGTTGACTTCAGTGAGAAAAGTTCATGGCTATGGAAGAAGATAGAATGTATATTTTTCTGTTTCTACTCTTTGCTAAATTTATACTCTGAATGTGTTAAGTATCTTTTTAAAAAGACTCATTTATATAATTATTTGAAAGGCAGAGCAATGGAGAAGAAGGTGCACACACAAACACATACAGAGAGAGAGGGATTTTTCATACACTGAGTCACTCCCGCAATGGTCACTCCAGGTCTTGGCCTGGCCAAAGCCAGGAGCCAGGCACTCCATCCAGGTCTCCCACGTGGGTGGCAGGAGCCCAAGCACTTCAGGCAATCAATCATCCACTACTTTCCCAGGAGCACTAGAATGAAGCTGGATTCAAAGCAGAATACCCATGACTCAACAAGCACTCTGATACAGGATGTCAGCATTGCAAGTGGTGCCTTAACTCATTGAGCCACAGTGTTGGTCCTTCTATGAGCTATTCTTAAAAATTGTGACAAAATATGCTATCTGAAGTGAAAATGTTCAAGTTTATGAGGAAAACTCAGCTGTTTATACTTTGAGATTTATATTTTATTTAAAATAGATACAGGTTATATCTATTTTATATCTATATATACAGGTTAAAATAACATTAAGTTATTTTAATAATGCAGTTTTTAATTGGTTGTACAAAATTTATATAATCTCTTCCATGTTGATACAGGTTAACAGTAGGATTACAATCAGGATTGTGTGTTTGGTGGTTTCAAGTTGCATCAACTTGCTTGAATTCATTCAGTGACTTTAGGTTCTTGTGGAATTACCTCATTAAGCCTCCTTTGAAATTTTGGTTTTGTTCTATTCCAGACTCCAAAACCTATATGCCAAACAAAACCAGAAGCTTTTTTTAAAGGCTCTATTGAATTTCCTGTGCACTTGTGAATGTCTGTGGTTTTTATCATCAAGCCACAGGGAGAAAAAAAAAACAGGATAAAGACATGGGACTTGCAGCAATGGTGAAAACTTCACATTAATTATGGATGAAAGGCTCAGTAGAGCCAAGCAAGTTCAGATTAAGTTTGGCAAATTTATTGTTATTTTCCAGAAAACTAGCCAACTATTAAGAGGGGGATACCCGTCCTCTTCCCCTCCACCACCGCATACTTCCCTTTGCGTCCACTGTGAATTGTGATTTTGGCAATTTTGCTCTGGATTTATGGGAATTGGAAAGAAGGCTAATAGGCTGCAGCCTCTTGGGCTCTCTTTTCTGTGGACAGCCGTTCTCATTGAAGTTTTTATTTTGAAATATGCAATGGCTGATATCTGCCTATTGTGCTAAGTCTAACCCTTAAAATTTCCCAGATCCTGTGATGTGGCTCGCTCTTAGCAAAGTATTGCTGCTGTTAGATGGCCAATTATTCTCAGTACTGATATACGCTTACAGAATAGTCATTGCTTGTTCTAAAATATTGCAAAAAATATATTTTTGTATGTTACTTTGCAACTGACGGCGTCATCTACAGATCAGCCTTTACATACTACCATAGGGCAACATCTTTAAATGTTGGTATTTGGGCCGGCACCGCGGCTCACTAGGCTAATCCTCCTTCTTGCGGCGCTGGCACACCAGGTTCTAGTCCCGCTCGGGGCGCCAGATTCTGTCCCGGTTGCCCCTCTTCCAGGCCAGCCCTCTGCTGTGGCCAGGGAGTGCAGTGGAGGATGGCCCAAGTGCTTGGGCCCTGCACCCCATGGGAGACCAGGAGAAGTACCTGGCTCCTGCCATCGGATCAGCGCGGTGCGCCGGCCACAGCGCACCAGCCGCGGCGGCCATTGGAGGGTGAACCAATTGCAAAGGAAGACCTTTCTTTCTGTCTCTCTCTCTCTCACTGTCCACTCTGCCTGTCAAAAAAATAAATAAATTTAAAAAAAAGTTGGTATATGAAAACTGGGTTTGAATCTGGACTTTTAGTCTCTTACTTGCTGCAAAAGCTTACAAAATGTATTCACCTTCATGAACATCACCTTCTCTAGAAGAAGAGGGCTTATAATACAAGAGCACTTAACAAAGTTTGCAGAACATGGAATTAAAAAATAAGTTTATTTTGGTGCAGAAAATGTTGAAATCCATGCATATGAGGAGTCTTAAAAATTTTATGAAAATGTGTATTATGAGAAAACTATGAATGGATTCCAAAATCTTTTTGCAACACATAAGACTATCATTTAACTTCACTTTTCCATGAACTTTTTGATGTACCCTCTGGTATTTCATGCATATCCATGCCAGAGTCCCAGCAGTAAATAAGTGGCACAATGAATAGAGTTAAATGAAAAGAATTTAATGAAGATTCCATCTCTAGAGTTCTGGGCACAGAGAGAAAGCACAATGAGAGATTGGAAAGCCCCAGATTAGCCCCACCAGATTAGGTGTTATCTGTAAACCTGAAGAAGCAGGTTTACCTGAAGGGCTGTTGTTACCGGATGCCAGCAAAACATTTCATCTAAAACAGACGTATTTTCAGTAAGAGATGAAAAAATAGAGATAAAATGTGTGCAACATGTTTAGAAGAAAAATTAGTACAGAAGCATATAGTTGTTAGTTTTAAAATAACTGAAATACCCATAGATGGAAACATACATTTTGCAAATATATCAACAAATTTGGCTTAGAAAACTGGAGAAATGTTTGGGGAAAAAATTGTATGCTTCTACCACATTATATATTAACTTGAATAAGTGTCAATATAAATAACCAAAAAAAAAAAAAAAAAAGGATGGGGGGTTGAGAACAATGAATTTTCTAAAATCAAAAGAAAATGTACTAACTATATATATGTATAATCTTATGTTGTATTTACTAGCTTTTTAATTTCTTAAGTTTTAAGCATTTTCTAATTCCAATTATAATCTATCCCTTAACCTTTAGTTATTTACAAAAATTTCTTTTCTTCATTGCTGCATGATTTTTAAAACTTGTACATTTTGTTTATGATGTAGGCAGATTATGTTTTATGTAGGCCTCATGGTAAGACAAAACAAAGATACATATATATATATATATATATACACACAACCAATATATATAAATAGAAAATAAAGAAATCAAAACAGCAACACAGAAAATCAAAAATCACAAAGGAAGACACTAAGAGAGGAACAAAAGAAATATAAGCAGTTATGACCAATGAACAAACTGGCAATAAATTTTTATGTATCTATAATACTTTAAATGTAAATGGATTAAATTTTTCAATCAAATGACAGAGTAACTGAATGAGGTTTAGCCCTGAGGTACAGGATAATTCAACATAAATTAATCAGTATATGATATATCACATTAACAGAATAAAGGGTGCAAATTATATAATCATTTCAATAGATATATGAAATGCATTTGGCCAAATTAAAAAGTATTTCATGATAAAATCCTTAGCAAATTAGGTATGGAAGGAATGTATTTCAGCACAACCAGGGTCATGTATGACAAGCCCACAGCTGACATCTCAATCAATGGTGAAAAACTGAGTCTTTTCCTTCAGAATTGGGAATAGGTCAAAGATTTTCCTGTCACCATTCCAGTTCAACATGGTACTGAAAGTCTTGGCCAGAGCTTGTAGGCAACAAAAAGAAATAAAAGGAAGAAAACCTTTAGAAGAAAAGAAATAAACATTTTTGCTTTTAGTTGGCATGTTCTTATATATAGAAAATCCTAAAGGACCCACCAAGAAAAATTTGAACTAATAAATGAGTAGAGTTGCAGGACACAAAATCATATGAGTAGTTGAATTTCTAAACTTTCACAATGAATTATCCAATAAAGAAATTAATAAAACAATCCCATTTATAATAACATCACAATGTAAAATACTTAGGAGTAAATTTAACAGTTGGAGGTAAAATGTCTGTATACTATACAACTATAAATAGGGCCTTTTTGCTTTTTACTTGTTAAACTTCTTATTTGGTGAAGCAGTAATCACTTAAATGTAATAGAAATTTAAAATGTTATCTCAAAAACTAACACAAGAAGGAAATATAGAAATGGGGAGAGTAGGAAGGGAGGGAAGAGGGCAATATTATTATCTTCTTAGAGTTCTGGGGTCCAGTGCTATGGCATAGCAGGTAGAACTGCCGCCTGTGATGCTAGCATGCCCTATTGGTGCCAGTTCATATCCTGGCTGCTGCACCTCCAATCCAGCTCCTTGGTACTAACCTGGGAAAAGCAGTGGAAGATGGCCCAAGTGTTAGAGCCCCTGCTACCAATGAGGAAGACCAAGATGAAGCTCCTAGATCCTTGCTTTGGCATGGCCCAGTGCTGGCCATTGCAGCCATCTGGGTAGTGAACCAGTGGATGGATGATCTCTCTCCTGTCTCTCCTTCTGTATCTGTAATGTTGATTTTCAAAATAAATAAATGTCTTTTAAAAATAATTGTATCTGTGAATTAAATTGAATGTTAACAACTAAAAATACAATAAACAAAAATAAACTATAAAATATTGATGTGTATTATAAAAATATATAATATTGATGAAGGAAATTTTAAAAAGACACAAATGGAAACACATCCCATGTTCATGGATGGGAAGAATTATTATTGTTAAAATATCCATGTGACCAACATGCTGAACCAATGAGGTGTCCTGATGTCTCCCATACGTGATGACAATTTAAACCACAAAGATTAAAATTGCTTCAAGAGAATCAAGTACTTTCACATTTTTATCAAATGACAAGCCAAGCAAGGGAAATGTAGTCTCCAATTGATGAAATCTACACAAAGTCAGAACAAGCAAAATGAATATATAAAAGATAGACAAAAACAGGTAAAAAAAAAAAAAAGCTTACACAAGCCTAGAGTGTTAGTAGTCAATCAAACATCATGAGTCCATGGAGAAAAATTTCCAATGGGCCTGAGAAAACACATCTTTCCAAGCAGTAGGCGGATGGTGGCAATTGCCATTAAGCTGTCAGCAAAGAAGTAAAAAACGTTTCACTCCATCAGAGCCTCAGGTGGCCAATACCTTTTCAAAAAGAAGTCTCACAGAGTGGAGTCACTGTGAGATGCGTTTCAAATGGAACTTGCAAGGTCCTAGTGCTTGTCTCAGAAGGCATATTATCTTAACTTCCAGATGTCAACTTTGAGGGAAAGCCCCAGTCTGGAGCTACCTCATTTGCATATCAATGCAGTTCTCAGTGTTGCAGCAGCCAGTGTAAAGCAACAGGCCTCCTTGTTCTCAGCCAGCCTTTGAGCTCACCTATAGTCTGGGTTAGAAGAAAAAGCTCAAGATAGGGTTAGTGCTTTCAAGCCATGCTAACATTGATCATAATTAAAATACCAATTTACTGAGATTCACAAGAATCAAAATGCAGCAACATATATCACATCAGCTGCCCAAAATGATTTGCAGATTCAATGCCATTCCTTTCAGAATTCCACTAACATTTTTTTCACAGAAATAGGAAAAAAATCTATAATGTATAGGGAATCACTAAGATCCTGAACAAACAAACCAATCTTGAACAAAAGGAGTGAAGCTTAGACATCACACTACCTGACTTCAAAATATACTACCCGGCTGTGGTAATAAAAACAGACATGTTGACCAATAGAACACAGTATGCCAAAAACAATATGTGTAATGCCTTCAAAAATTGATGAAGTACTTCCTAAGTGTAATAGGAAGATGGTGAGATCCAGAGACTCCTGCACGGGCAGAATTTCCGGTGAGAAGTGAATAAACACTTTATTTTTGAACCACATTGGCTTCTACTACTGAGTAGGGAAGCAAAATAAAAAAGTGATTGTGGAAAAAGTCAGAGACTTATCATATTCAAGAAAACATTATACTTGGGCTCTAGCAATTAAGGAAACTAATCAATTAGATACCAAGTTTTCCAATCATAACTGGTATAACTGATATCGGAATTTGACCCCTTAAAAATATATTGGAATGTGGCCCCTTAAAGTTCCCCAGAAATCCCATCTGGGGTGCCCCATATGTTATTGAAATTTGGGGTGCCATGCAATATCACCATATGCTTATTAATAAATCCCCAATATTAATAAGCCCAAGTGGGTTCTTCCCTAATATTTAGAGAAAAATTCTAAATACTGACACAAATGAATGAGGCAGCATGGTACATTTTAAGCTTTTATTCATTGCAAAAGATGCATGGGAGAGTGAGGGCTTTCTAGGAGAGAGGTGGATCTGGGTTCATACCTAGTACCAGGAACCAACTACGCGAAAGAGCATCTAGGCCAGGAAGCATGGGGTGGGTGGCCCAAGGCCATGTGCCCTGGAGGCTCAGGGCTGCAGCCAGCCCCCTTCTGGCAAGGGGCTAGGGCCTGGAAAAAGGAGGAAAGGGGCCAGACACACCTTGTCCCAGACTTTTAACCCACTTTAAAGGGGAGTGGTTAATTAACCTGATTGGCTGGTGGACACTCAGGTGTGGCCAGGTAGGGACATGAGGTCACACAGGGGTGTGGTGAAGGCGTGGTCTTCCAACTCACAAACCTAATCAATTTTAGCCTGTATGTCTGTCTACTTCATAACTATGATAAAAATTATGATGAACACATGGGAAGTTATTATGATACTATAAATTGTATTTTCACCAAGTAAAGTTCATGGTTTACCTAATTTGGACCGTTTTAGAAGATTTAGGATAACTCCTATTATTCCAACTCAAGCATCACACGGTAAGTATACTATGACTATATATGATTTGTTGAGAATAATCAATGATCAATGAATGTAAGTAGAAGAATAAAATGGCTAGGTAGGCATTGCACTGTAATTCTAAAGATAAGGGGTTGAAGCTTCTTTTTAACTAAACCTCGAGTTGAATATTCACATTGAATTGTCACTTCAAATAAGAGCTCCAGTTCTTCAGGGTCACCTCCTACCCTTGCTCCCTCAGTAGAAGTAGATTGAAATCAGTTGATTTAATTAGGGCATTTAATATAATTGCTAATTTTTGTGGTGTGCGATGCCACAAATCCAGTATATATGTAGCTTAATTAAAGTGTTTTGCTTGTATTCAATAGATGTAGGGAACAGTCTTGCAATCTTTATCTTTTCAGGTATTTCTCATTTTTTAAAAGATTTATTTATTTATTTGAAAGGCACAGAGAGAAGGAGAGAGAGAGAGAGAGAGAGAGAGAGAGAGAGAGAAAGTTCTCTGCTGGTCCATTTCCCAAATAACCATAATGACTGGACCTGGGCCAGGCCAAAGCAAGGAGACATAGCTGCTTCCAGGTCTCCCAGGTGGGTTTAGGGACCCAAGATAGACTTGGGCTATCTTCCACTGCTTTCTCAGGCTCGTTAACAGGTAGCTGGATCAGAAGGAGCAACCTGGACTCAAACTGGCGCCCACATGGGATACTGGCACTGCAGGAGGTGGCTTAACCTTCCATGCCACAGTGAGGGAGGGCGCCTCTTTTCAGGTATCAAGTATACAGTATTTGCTTATGAATTTGAAGGCTCTTGGTCTGTCTAAACTAAATTCCTCATGCAATGTTAGATACATTAGTGCAAGTGATAGGGAAAATGTCAACAATATAATATAAAATGTTGATAATAATGACAAAAGATATGTTTGCTTTATATTTTTCATGGTGTTTTTGTGTTGTTGATTTTTGGGAACATTATTAATGATGTGGGGTAGATAATTCTATACCAAAATAAAATTATAATATCTATAAATTTTGGCACAATCATTATGTTGCTTTTAATTCCTGGATAATGGTGGATTCATTTGAGTAAAGATCCTGTACAAGAAATTAGACCTCCTAAGGATAGCAGAGAAGACAGGATTGTGTCAGTATTTTTTGATATTTACTTATCTGAAAGGTATGGTGAGAGAGAGAGAGAGAGAGATCTTTCATTCACTGGTTCATTCCACAAATGGCCACAACACCTGGGGATGGGCCAGTCCGTATCCAGGAATCAGGAACTCCACTCATTTGCTGACATGGATAACAGGACTCCAAGAACTTGGGGTGTCTTCCATTACCTGCCAGGTACATTAACAGGAAATTGGACAGGAAATGGAGCAATCAGGATTAGAACCAGCACTCTAGTATGGGATGCTGGCATCACAAGTGGTGACTTAGCCTCTTGTGTCACAATGCCAGCCACTGTGTTAATTTTTAGTGGTACTTTGTTTTCCTGGAAAAGCAGCAAAAGATGGCTCAAGTACTTGGGCCTCTGATATCCGTGTGAGAGATGTGGGGATGAAACTACTGGCCTGGCCTAGCCCTGGCTTTGTGGCCATCTGGAGAGTGAACCAGTGTCTCTCCCTCTCTGTGTATAATTCTGACTTTCAAACAAATAAATAAATCTTTAAAAAAAAATGTGTGTGTATACACTCATATACATGGATTTCAATTTTTTTACACCAAAATAGCATTTTTTTTCAAAAATACGTGTATGCATACCTAGTGGATGATTACAATGTTTGAAAGACTGGTAAATGTTTATAGCTTATTTTATATATGGTGACAATATATTCACTTTAAAAGCATTTCCAAGGCTCTCCTTTCTGTTAAATGTGGCCAATGGAAGCCACTGAATAAACATTGGAGGGATTTCTTAATGAACTTTAACTCAATTGCCGCGTGCCTTTGCGGCTCATACTTCTTTTTCTTTCTTTCCTGAAAGTGTCCTCCTTGCCTGGAAAGCCAGGGACAATCTCGATGCATTCAGTGACAAGTCAGAGCTAAGAATGGCTGCTGATGGTAGCTCTACTGTACCATCCCTGCATTGCTGACCCCTAGGTAGGAAGTGAGGAAAAGAAAATGCATTTGTGTAAGCACCTATTTCAGAAGCTTCTTTTATTTGGGTCCAATTCATTTCTTAATTGAAACATTATTTTCACTTTTTTATTTTTGGGTAATCGCTTTATGAGAGTCTATCATTATTGTATACATCTTGAAGTTGATTGGCTAGGGGAATCCAGTTTAGAATAACTTTATTTTCCTAATGAACTATGTGATGAAGTTTACTGATAAGAAACTTAACTTCTCTTGTTGCAACTAAAATAGCAATATAGGCTTTTGTTGTTGATATTTGCCTAGTTTTTGTCATTTGTACTGTGTTTCACATTTTAGATATATTTTTAGTCTCCATATACTTTAGACATATGTACTTAAGTCTTCTTTATGTATGTATTAAAACTTCTTGAGTTTTTTTTTTTTTTGTAAAAGGGCATATACCAGTATTTTTCAAAAAGAGTTGTTCTGAAAAACATTTTTACCATTTAACGGAAAAGGTTGGTTCACTTACATTACTGCAAATGCTTATATATGTAAATATATATTTAAATATACTATCTCATTTGTAGTTTCCACATCTCACTCTGCCCACAACTGTTTTTTCCTTATTTTTCCCTTTTAGCCTCTTGGATGGATTCGTGTGCTGAGTCTTCCCACTCCAGTTGCCTTCCCAATTAGTTTAGAAGTTATCTACTTGCTGTGTTTTACTTATTACTCTTTGTTGTAAATGGCATTATTTTGAATGATTACTGTTTCTTGTTCATCGTACTTGCAGACCCTTGCACGCTGGTGGATTATATTCCTGCTCTGTGGCTATCAGTCTGTGGAATGTGACTTGTTAAGCAGAGAGGTTACTACTTAATATATTTATTTGGCAATTTTTTCATCCTTCTTGCATAGTCAGCAAGAGGTTTACTTTTGACCTTGAATTAGAAGCAAGAGAGTATAGAAAAGAGCAGTATTCAATCCATGAAAGATACACATGTAAGAGAGCAATAGTCAATCATTTGTTGTACTTTGTTATCTCTGTGTTAGCATCTGCCTGAAATACCACATGAATTTTAATACGCTTTCTTACCAAAATCTAATCTGAGCAACATTTTCCCTGCCAAGCTTTTGTTTCTTTTATGTGTTTTTATATCAGCTTAATTCTTGAAAAATAATTCCATATATGTATAATTCCACTTTCCCGTTATTATGTCTTTCGTCATTGAGAAGTCAGCACATCGTCCAATAGTTGTTTCTTAGCTGTTATCTCCCTTTTCTGTCCTGGCTGCCTGTTATGGTTTTGATAATAGTCTGGCTGTCCCCCAAAGGTCCATGTATTGGAGGCTGGCTCCCCAAAGTCTTATGTTAACAGACAATGGATTAATGTTAATGATTGATGGATTAAGGGTGGAGATGTAATCTAATTAAGGTGCCTGGGAGGTGGGCCTAGTGGGGTCTTTAGGTCAGTAGGGGTTAACTCGCAGAAGCTGGCTCTCTGGAGAGGGTTGGTTCTCTAAAGTGGGTTTGCCTCATCCTCTGCATCTGCTTCCTGGCTTGCCATGAGATCCTCCCTCCACTCGGGCTCCTCCCTTGCCATCCTCCAACAGTGAGACACCTAAACCGACCAGGCCACCTGATCTAATCTCACTAGTGTCTTTGGAGTCATTGGTTTCTTGAATGGGGGCTCTGAGTCTTTGCTACTTTCTAAAAAATATCAATCATTACATCTGACTGTTTTGTTTTCCTATTCTCTTTAATACTCTTTCAGGTACTCCAAGAATTTCTTCCTCGAATTTCTTTTTCTTGTCCCTCTGTGTCTCTGAACAGACAAATTAAAATACTTCTCATTAAAGTGGAAAATAGTGGCAGTTTTATGTACATTTTGTATACTTTTTTTCTCCTAATTATACTGAATGACAGTCATGGATGATAAGGCTATTAGATGCCAGCCATCTAATGTAAAGTCTAAAAAGTTTTTTTTATATTCAGAATTAATTTATAAAATTGCCTATCTTATACTGTCTGTAAAAGTTTTAGATCTGATCAACCCATTAAAGTGAGAGAAAGTGTATTGCAAAATCTTATGGAAATTATACTTGCATTTAAACATTCAATGACCCACAATGTTTGATAATACTTATTGTCTGTGGACTATATCTTTTATAATCACTGTTCCTGCATTTTGTCCAATGTAATTATGAATTAGTTTTTAATCCTAGATAAATTATTAAAATGAGTTAATAATTAAAACCACAAATATCAAAATAATTAAGGTTTTATTTTCCCAGCACTAATGTTATCAATCTGATTAGAAAATATACACGCACACACACACACAAACACACAAGAGGATACAGACAGTAATGAGAGTGACATATGATTCTTTTCAGAGAAAAAGCAAACATGACTTTTTAAAGCCATAAAAGAATATTTTAAGGTATCAGTTTTTTCTTCAGCATAAATGTAATATCTAGGTCATTTTTATAGCACACATAAAGTTCAGAAATAAGCTAAAATTCAAATTTCAGAAGAAAATGATAAGATAGATATCTAGAGACCTACCTGATCATAACTTCACTAATGGCAAACAAACCTGGGGTTGAATACTGTATCAGTAGTGGAGAATTACCTACTAAAGCAATAGTACAGGGAATTAAAGAATTTAAAGATGGTTGATATTTAAGTGTGTTAGTTCAAGGAAATTTAATTTTGAGAATAACCATATTAATACATAAGATTCAAAAGAGTAACATATTTCTTTAAAAATAATATTTTAGTAGTTGAAGTCAAATAGATTTTTAAACATATTAATTACTTTTCCTTGAAGTTAAGGGCTTTGCAAGTTGACTTTGGATTTGACTAATAAAAAGTGACCTAAAACTAATATTTGAGATAAAAGACAAAAAAGTGACCTATGCTACTCAAGGTACATTGTGTAGTGAAAGATAAGTTATAAATGCTTGTAGAATAATTTAGGAAATTGCAAGCAATAAAGGAATTATGTAAAACTGAAATAATATTTAAGAATATTAGTTTTAAAAAATAAGACATTCTAGATTGAAGCCTCTGGTTCCATCATGGGTAATCCAGTTTGACTTAGGGCAATTTTTCTTCTTTTTACTTCATTTTCCTGTAGATTATAAATTTTTTTCTATTGAGAAATGTTCCTTCTATACCCAATTTGCTTAGAGTTTTCATCATGAAAGGGTGTTGAATTTTATCGAATGCTTTCTCTGCATCTATTGAGATTATTGAGATAATCATATGTTTTTTCTTCTGCAGCCTGTTAATGTGGTGTATCACATTGATTGAATTGCAAACATTGAACCATCCCTGCATACCAGGGATAAATCCCACTTGGTCTGGGTGGATGATTTTTCTATAAATATTGAAATCTAACTCCTAAGATTTTTTAGGATAATGATTATTATAAATGCTGAGTACAGTTACTAGCATGTAGTAAGCACTTGATATAGAGTTATTACTTATTGTTGCTATGAAGATGGTTAGGAAACACTTCCACTACATTATCTTATTGTCTTATTATCTTATTGTCTTATTATCTTATTGCCTTATTATCCACTCAAAATGCATAATCCTAAACTGTAAGCTGATAGTATTAGGAGGTGGCTGAGTAGGTGAGGGCAGGACCCTCATGAATAGAATCAGTGCTCTTATAGGAGATCCCAGAGAGTCCCTCACTTTTCCGTCAGATGAGGACACAGCGAAAAGACAGTGTTTGTGCACGAGAGGGTGAACTTTGTAGACACTGAATCAGCCAGTCCCTGATGTTGCACTTCCCAGCCTCCAGAACTCTGGGAAATACATTCCTGTTGTTTGTAAATTACTCAATTTAGGGTATTTTGTTATGGCAGCCCAAAGATATCAGCCTTTACTTCCCCTTGGGTTAATTATAGAGTTGAGTGTGCACACACGTGGTGTGGGTGTGTGTGTGTGTGTGTGTATTTAACTTAAGTATGCTTGAAGAAATTCAATAAACATTTCTACTTTGGAGTCCTACTATAAATCAATATTTAGAAGACATGATTGGGGTCACCCTTGCACAATAGGGAGTTGAGCCATCATTTGTGATGCAGAATCCCACATCTGAGTGCTGGTTCTGATCCAATTCTTGGTTAATGCACCCAGGAAGGTAGCAGATGTTGGCCCAAGCCACTGGGCTCCTGCCACTTGTTTGAGAGACTAAGATAGGGTTCCAAGCTCCTGGCTTCAGCCTGGTCCAGTTCTGATTGTTGCAACCATTTGGTGAGTGAACCAGTGGATAGATAGTCTCTCTCTCTCTCTCTCTCTGGCCTTCTGCCTTTAAAATAAGTACATATTTTCTTTCTCTTTACATACATTTTTAACTTTTATTTAATAAATATGAATTCCCAAAGTACAGCTTATGGATTACAACAGCTTCCCCCCCCCATAACTTCCCTCCCACCTGAACCCCTCCCACCTCCCGCTGCCTCTACATAATTTTATATAGGGGACTTGCACTCATCCTCAGATTTTGGTATCTGAGGAAGATTCTGGAACGACTTCTTCATGGGATACTGAGGGGTGACTATAAAAACAACTAGAAATGCAATCACATACACTCTCAGGTATGTTAAAACATCAAGAAACACTGCTCAGCTTTAGGTGTTAGGATTTATACTTAATCCAAGCTCATTTATACCACCAAAAGATGTCCCTAGGAAAATCCTATAATTAGTGTAGTTTTTAAATAATATCACCCATTAGGGGCTGGCACCATGGCACAGTAAGTTAATCCTCTGCCTGTGGTACTGGCATCCCATATGGGAGCTGGTTCTAGTCCCAGCTGCCCCTCTTCCAATCTAGCTCCCTGCTGTGGCCTGGGAAAGCAATGGAAGATGGCTCAAGTCCTTGGGCCCCTGCACCCGCATGGGAGACCAGGAAGAAGCACCTGGCTCCTGGCTTTGGATCAGTGCTGCTCCGCTCTTGTGGCCATTTTGGGAATGAACCAACAGACGGAAGACCTTTCTTTCTGTCTCTCCCTCTCACTGTCTGTAACTCTACCTCTCAAGTAAATAAATAAAATCTTTTAAAAAATATCATCCATTAAATATTTTTCATCTATGTTCCTTTCTTGATTTTTAACTTTTTTATCATTAATAAAATAGAGCAAGCTATAATTATTTCTTTAAAAGTGTTTTCTTAATGTGTTTTAATGTTTTTGGAATATTGACTTATCTTTTAACTTTTGGTGTCAGAAAGTATAAAAAATTTTCAGCTATGATTTTTAAGATTAGATCTGGGTAAAGAACATATTGCTTGATCCCTGCATCTTCTAGGTTCAAGGTCATTTCAGGAGGCAAGGTTGAATGCACATACTCAAAGCTCAGTGAAAATGTTATTGATGAGAGTAAAATTTCCGGATTTTGTTTTGTCAACTTTGTCAAATATAGAATGTGAGGCTGGAGCCCAGATGATGGTAAGTTGGTGGTATAGTTTGGGTTTATCTTGATGGTACATAAGGTGATGCACAAGTATGGGGCAAAGGAAGAATGCCATCTTTAATACAGAGAGAACTGATCATTTCAGAGAAGAATAGGGTCATCACAGACTGAAGAAGTGTCTGTTGAAAACAGATAGTGGAATGCAAAATTCCTATCAGGATTTTATTGAGAAAAAATGCAAGAAAAGGTTGGATGACAATAAAATCAACTGTTTTCTTGAGTTTTTTATTTTCTTTCCTATAAAAATAAAAGTCTAAGATATGGACATTTAAAGATCCTGGTTTTTAGTCAAAAGTGAGAACTGGAAACCTGCGCATTTCTTAGATGAGGACATGGTTGGGTAAAACTTAGGTAGTTATATAGAAAATGTCTTCAAAGATGAACAAAATCACATAATCTGGGTACATCTGGATGATGTGCAATTGGGCTTTCTCATTTCCCATAAACACTTGTGGTTCACCAATCAAACTGACATAAATAAACTTTATTTTGTGCTGGTTTTGGATAAAGGAAAGAAAAGAAAGCAGCAACTAAAAGCTATACACATGTGTGTTAGAGTATTCTCTCCCAGCTCACACTGTTGAATGATGTGAGAGATGATAACACTTAAGGAAACAGTCTAGTTACTGCCCTTGGGAGAGGTCAGAGTTAGAGCAGATTTCCTGACAAAGTGAGGAGGGGTCTTTTTGCTTCAAAGGAAGAGTGTGCATTTGAGTAGAAGGAAAAGTAGCCAAGCGAAACTGTCTTTAGCTACCTTTCCAACCGGTCCTGAATCGGCAACACAGCGCTGCACACCACTGCCAGGAGAGAAGAATTTTTCTTTCTTTCAAAGACCAAACATGCTGTCTTTGGATAGATTTCAATCTTGTTTTAATTCATTAGAAAGTGAAACAAAATCACCATTTACCTCCTTGACAGCTGGCGGGCTTTATGTGTTCTTCCTACTCCTGCCAAGTTGCAAAGATTTCATTCAACTCAGTCACCGATCCTTGGAGAGCTGCAAGTGTAGAGCCCATCAAAACACAAGGTGACAATGACACGGGGACCCGCGGGCACGGGGTATTGTGCCAATGAACCGCTGTGTAGGAAGTCGGAACTCTTCAAAACTTCATAAAGAAATGACAACAAAAGCTTTGAGAGGGCCCAGGTCATGGATAGTTTTGGTGCCAATTGGAGTTGAAATGTATCAAAATGTTATCATTGATGATCTTTGGTATAGTATTTTTAAATATGCCTATGCAAGAAAAGGAAGATGAGAATTTGTTTATTTTTCATGTTATAATAATACAAAGAGCAGTGGAATTTGTAGTGGGTGAATGAAAACTGAGAAGAGGGAACAAGAATTCTTAGATTTTAAGACCAATTTGCTGTTATTTTAAAAGTCAGCCCTAATTTCCTAAAGGTGAGCGGGGGGTGTGGGTAGGAAATAAAGATAAAAATCCTGAATTATGAGCTTCTTTATGCTAATTGCATGAGGAACAAAAAAGCTAATTAAAACATATGTCCGTAAAATTGTTTAAACTTCCTTTCACACTGTCATTTTCTGTCGACTTCAGAGAATCTTGATTAATTCTGATCGTCATCTGCCTTGCAGTGAGAGATAAGGTGAGGAACAAGGTACTAAGTTCATTGACTTTCTTAGCCAGGACCCATTTCCACAGGGATCAAATGATTGTCTTCAAAGGAGGCTGTGGGGCCTGCGGTTGAGGGCTCTGCCTTTGAAGCCTGGCTCTCTGAGTTCCAAGCTAATGTTTGCTGGTTAGCAGACAAGGTCTTTAGGCGAGCTCCTTAACCTCTCGAAGGATCAGTACCTTCCTTTCAAAAGTGAAATCAAATAACAGTATCTACTGCCTACAGCATGTATGCAGATAAAATAATGATATAGAATGCTTAACAAAGCACGCATTATAAGTATTAAAATGTTAACCATAACGATTACCATAACCTAAGGTGTATTTTTAATTTACTAGCATCCAAAGATACAGTTTAAATAAAACCCCATTCAGCCACCCAATCCAGCATTTAGTCACCCTTGGCCTAGAGGATCACAATTTGCAAACCAGACATACATGCCACCATTCAGTTTTGTTCCTACTATTTTGAGGTAGAATCAGAATTTTAACTCATGACTCTATTTTTTATTTACTTATTTATTTATTTTGGTTTATGACTAAATGGAGAGAGATGGAAACAAACCTAGAATCACATGGAGATGATATGATGGAGTTGTGATTTTTCATTCAGATTTCCACACCAAATGTCAGTGTTTTATTGAGTTAGCTGGAAAGCATGTGTGTGTATATCTTCATACATGTGTACACAGAACTGCATCATCAGCCTTTGAGGAAGACAGCTTTGCCATTACCAAGGTCATCTAGGAGGAATCCACAGCCACTTTCATAACTGAGTTTTAGTACAGCCCAGGAATACTGCCGGATTAATATGGCTGGTTTTATTAAATTAAGAAGCAGCTTTAGACATAAGAAATACTACCAATCTTTGCTGTAAGGAATAGTTGTCTTGTCAAACAGACTATTCACATTATGTAACTGGGTCAGTTTTGTGTTGTTTTGGCTTTCTTATTTTAATATGCTTGTTATTGTGTGCTCTCTACTCCTTATCTCCAGTAGGAGGAATGGCTCAGAGCTGCAACCACAGCCTAGAAATAACACTGATTTTGGCTGTAAAACAAAAGCCAGAAGCAGTGGACTTTTCTGGCAAAATGTAACCCTTACGGCATGTGTTCAGCCTTTGGTTGCTTCATCTATTAAGCCAAGAAGTTCCTAAAAACAACTTGCTTTTAGAACACCATCTTGTTACTGTGCATGATTCTGTTTGCTGCAGATACTTTCTTTAAAACAAAACAAAACAAAACAAAACAAAAACAAAAAACAACTTCAGTCCCGGGGCTTGTGTCTACCACTGAAATTAATTTTAATGAAGTGATTTCTAGTCATTATTATTTTTGTGTTATTTCTTGTATCAGTGTGGGAAGAAGAGAGATATATTTTGCTTCCCATCAATGATCAATGTAGTGAGTAATACATCTTGGTATAGAGTTTTATACTGCAGGCATACAGAAATGTATGAGACTTCCATTGGGTAGGTATTGACGATTCTGGGCTGATGTAGAATTATAAACTCCCACGTAGGTGCACCTTACAAAGGATGTCATAGCAATTCTTTCATTGTGGGTTGTTAAATTTCTTTAATAAATTTAGCTACAATTTTAAAGTATATTGCTTTATAGGAATACATGATTCAAATAAGAGAGTTATCATGATGATCTTGATCCTAAAGAAGAACCCTTGCACCCTCTCAAAGGCAATATATTTAAAGCAGAAATCTTACTCCAAAAATGTTCTCTTTCCATTTTCACATTTTCATCAGTTGTTAAAATATGTTTACAAAGTCAAAATGAGACTCTCTATACAAATATAAAATAAATGCCTGTCAAAAATTGTACTCACTTCAATAAATAATGAAGGAACAAGTTGGATGCTGAGATTCGTTCAATGAACTTTTGAGAAACTGCACATCTAAAAATAATTAAATAATCGACAACTCAAAGAAAGATCTAGCAAAGTTCAATACAATGTAGGTTAATCTCCCAAAGGGAAAAATCTGTAACCATTGAGATTATTTTTTTATTTTGTATTGAAATTATTTGCATATCTACCAGACAAAAATCTAGATGTTAACATGCAACCTACTAAAGTCTGAGACTCCAATAGGGTGTAAACAGTAAGTTGACAAGAAGTTTGTTCTCATCAGCATGTAAGCAATTTGTGGAGGGACTTTTGCTACCTTCTGGTGCAACTGAAAAGACAAGAGAGTATTTTGTGGTTTTTTTTTAATCATTTTTTAAAATTTATTTTCAATTGTTAGATTTTTCTTAACAAAATGAAGCCAAGATTTTCCAAGGTGAGAACTATTGTACTTCCCTGCTGTGTCTCGGGTTGTTTATGGAGTCCTGTTGATCCTTCTCTTAGAATATTTTAGGCAGAATATCCTAAGGCACATTTCATGAAACAAGAGGGATCCATGGTCAAACACATTTGGGAATGTTGACATGTTTATTTTTTTCCATTACCAATGAAGCAATAATTGGATCTTGGATATAATTGGAATGAGGTTAGAAGAGTAAAAATCTCTCAGTTGTATGTGCAGGCTCAGAAAGAGCAATGACACAAGTGAAAGGCAGAAGGGGCCACATTTTTCAGATGAAACTTTAGTTACAGACAACTAAGATGTTAAAGTTTTTCTTTGTAAAAGGCACTCGATCTATCTTTCTACCTGTCTATCACGAGTCTTTCTTTCCTCTACATGAGTGTAAGGTGTTGCGGCACAGCATGTTCAGCTACCACTTGTGATGCCTGTATCCCATATGAACAATGTCTTGATTGTCCCACTTCCCCTCCAAAAACTACCTTAACTCTTTCAAAGCAGCTGTTTTCAAACAGTCAGAACCAGCTTCTAAGACCTAGCTAGAAAATTGACAGAGAATAATCAATTAGGAAGAAAAGTATTAAAAGGAAATATTGCAGTTATTTGCAAAAACAGGTTTTAAAATTGAAGATTGAGGCTAATTTTAGGATATTTACTTATTTTAAAGTAGTTGAGGGGGCCGGCGCTGTGGTGCAGTGGGTAAACACCCTGGCCTGAAGTGCCAGCATCCCATACGGGTCCCGGTTCTAGTCCTGGCTGCTCCTCTTTCAATCTAGCTCTTTGCTGTGGCCTGGGAAAGCAGTGGAACATGGCCCAAGTTCTTGGGCCCCTGCACCCGTGTGGGAGACCTGGAAGAAGCTCCTGGCTCTTGGCTTCAGATCAGTGCGGCCAGTTGGCAAGTGAACCATTGGATGGAAGACCTTTTCTCTCTCTCTCTCTCTCTCTCTCTCTCTTTCTCTCTGCTTCTCTCTCTCTGTGTAACTCTTTCAAATAAATAAATAAATCTTTAAAAAAGTAGTTGAGCAATCTACTTATAACTATAAATAAATCTGATCTATAACTGGTTAAATCATCCTGTTGAAATCGATGGATATTATTTCCCAATGTTAAATCTAATTTTGACTAGATATTTCAAGCCCTCTTGGAGTCTTTGACAGACTTCCTAAAAATCAAAGTTCTAAATGTTTTGAACTTTGATTTTTTCCAGTTGGGCTCTGGGAAATGTCAAACGACATATCTCATCTTGTAGAGACATCAACTAATTAGGTTATTGGATTACATTAAAGGTACTGTCAAGATATGGAGTGGTATTAAATTTTAAGCTATGATAATGCAAACTCCTACTGAACGAATGTCCAAAAGTTACAAAATCTAAGGATCTTGTGTTGTAATCAGTCATGATGATTATCTTAATAAAAAGACCCAGAAGCCTAAAAGGGATAAATGCTTTTAAAATCCTGTAGATGCTTTCTAAGCTAATCTGTGGAGTAAACAGGTGCTTCCTTTTGTCAATTAATAAGTTTTATAATATCAACTATGGCTATTTAAAGTCTTTTGTCATCCAGTTTTGTATTCTCCTCTAAAGCCAATTTTAATCAGATTTGAAATAAAAAAAGACTAACAAATATTTCTTAAACACAGCTCTTTTGACAACTTCAAAACCAATGGATTAAATAAGAGGTTCCGAAGCTGTGCAAAAAACTGACATAAAAACAAACTGCTCATGAAAATTAAAATACTCTTGGTTCTGTGTTTAAATATCTCCTCTTCTGGGTTTCTAAGGACTTCTTCTGTGATTTCTATTGTATTCAGTACTCTGAAGCAGCTCTGTAAACAAATAAAAGCTTAGTTATGATATGGTTTTACAGCTAGATTTAAACAGACAAATTCCCACCTTTAGAGCCAAAGTAAAAGAAAAAAAGATAAAAAGTTTTTCTAATGATTCCAAACTTTAAAGACAGGTTGGGTAAGGTAATAATCATGTTTTGATCTTACCTAAAATGACATAGCTGTCCTCATGGGCATTGCCTTTTCTCACAGGAAAAACATTGTCAAACATTCCTGTGACTACAGATTTCTATCTCAGGCCACAAAAGATTAGCAATGGGACTGAACACCCCTGACATCCTAAAGGCTGCCTCTGTGGTCTACTTTAACCAAGACCAAGAAGAAGAGGAGTAAGCTAGGCAGCAGAAACCAATACTGGGATGAATGGCAGGTCAATTAATAGCAACCTTACACAGTGATCTGCCAGCAAGACCCAACAAAGCCAGTCTACTCCAAATGGCAGCAGTTTTCAATATGGAAAACCAGGGCTTTGGGCAAATAGCAGTCATAACAAAATCCAGCCTTTTAAGAGTCTGCCAAGAGCTGGGCCACTGAAAGCAGAACTGTTCTAAGGTCTAAGGACTCCTGGGTCAGGACCACAGACCCTGTTGCTCCCCTTCCCTCCCAGGCCAGGCTGAAAAAGGCCCTTCACTCCACCCAGCTTCCAAAATAATCACCACTATAGAGGGGACGGCCAAGGGTCAGTAATGTTACAGACAGAACTGTGAATTTCCTTTTAAAGATGCTGCTTATTCTATGTGAACATTCATTGCAGGCCAATTTGCTTCCCAAGCCAGCCAGTTGATGGGAGTCAATAGCATGTCTTCCCTAAGGAGGTTCATACTCTGTCCTCACATACACCACATTTCTACTATGCCACTATAATCTGTGGTCAATGACCTCAATATATGGTTTACATTATTAAGTATTTTGTTTAAACAACAAAAGAGAATAGCATTTTATTTAAAAAATGCTCTCATTTACAAAAATATATGGTCTACATTGGGAACTTTCACAGCAGTCACATCTGTTCCTAGGCTTTGGTTGTTATTTCTAAATGCTTCTGGATAGCCCCCTGAAACTTTGAGTCTGTGTAATGCAAAAAATTCGAAGTTGGAGATGCAAATGGAGCTGTGTTTATTACTACCCTGCACAGCAACTGCTAAAAAGAGGACCAGAAGTGGTCCTCTGGATCCACTAGAGCAGAGTATAAACCTGGAAGCCCATTGACTAGGAGTGAGCCTCAGACTCAACAACTCCATGCAAGCTAACCATCTGGAACAAACAAGCCATACCTAGAGGGACCCCCGACACACACACAAGGTCGATGGCTCCAGAAGACTTTCTGAGGGTGATGGCCCTACTCCAGTCACTCTGGAAGCTGACTGATCTACGCACGGCCAAAGCTTGAGGAGTCAGCCATTAGACAAACCATAAAGACTATTCTTGTTTTCTATGTTAATCTCCTGATTGTGATGCATCATAACCTTTGGTTCCTTCTTTTGGCTGTAATTCCTGTACTACTCTCTCCAATTGCATTGGCCTAGACAACCTCGGCTAAATGGACTTACGATGAAAAACTTCCATTAACATTTCTCTACATGTTTTGGGTAGGATGTGTGGCTGTTTGTTGTTGTTGCTTCTAATATGGCCCCTCCTTGTGGCTTCAGCCTAGAACTGGAGAGGGAATCACTATCACCTTGCTATACTGTACCCACTTTCCTGTAAGAGCACTGTATCAGGAGTTTGTACTTACAATAGTACTACTTATTCCATCTGCTGACATCAAGATCTGCTGACATCATGAGGATATGTAGAGAAAATTGTCCACATTTCCATCCAAATCTGGAGAGGCTAGAATCCCATAAGCTGGTTCAGAGAATGACTTCCATCTCTTCCAGCAAAATAAAAAAGGATCCAAAGCCTCATAGGTGTTGTAGTTGTAATGTCGGGGAGTTGCTTAATTCTTCCCTTTCTGGCAACCCTGGTAAAAAGATCAGCCACCAGCTTTATCAAGGCTATGAAAAAAAAAAAGACAGCAGATCATATAATAATGATGTAAAACTATGAGTCTGTGAGCCAAGATGACTGGAGTCAAGATGATGCTCTCTGGCCTTGGAAGTTCTGACCATCGAAGATGGGAATGTGGCAGGCACTCCTCCCCTCGAGGAAGAAAAAAAAACTGACCAAAGACAAAATGGTAGAGACTTTCAGCAGGGGCTTTCTGGGAACAGAGGGTAGAAGGAGCTTTCTGAGAAATACCGCCATTGCAACTTGATCAACTAAAGCAAATCTCATGCACACAGGTGTGACTTTGCGTAATGGTTGTACAAGCAGTGCTATAACTTTTTACTATCCAATCAAACACTTGTAACCAAATATGTAAAAGGAAACTTATAGTTGTTTGTGCCAGGGTATTTAAGACAGTGTTCTGTTTTGTTTGGGGCCCAGACTCTGGATACAAATCCCCTGGCCATGTAGGCAAGAATAGAAGCTATTTTTCTGTTAAAAGCCTAGTGTCCCGCTTCTCTGAGATCCCTGCTACAGTCATATTTCTGATTTTTTTAAAAGGCTTCGTAAAATTGGATTCATTTTCCTATAGATCTCATGTCATCATTAATAATCTTGCAGTTGTGTAAGTTGCTATTAACAATGTTCTCAAAAATCAGCTGTATCTCAGGAGTTTTATCCTTGGGAAAATATACCGATACAGGCCGCTGTCTCTCTCTAATGCCAGCACTGCCTCTCATTTACCAAGCTCCACTGAAGGAGAAGGGAGGTAAATGAAGAGGTCTTTATACCATGGCTCCTACAAAGCCGACTGCCAGCAAATCAGCTTTTGGTAAAGCACCCAGGAAGCAACTGGCTACCAAAGCCACTCACAAGAGTGCACCCCCTACTGGAGGGATGGAGACCTCATTGTCACCAGCCTGGTGCTGTGGGGTTCCACTTACAGGTTATCAGCAACCCACTGAGCTTCTGATTTACAAACTCTCCTTCCAGCATCTGCTGTGAGAAATTGCTAGGGACTTCAAAACAGATCTGCGTTTCCAGAGCACAGCTATTGGTGCTTTGCTGGAGGCAAGGGATGCCTATCTGGTTGGCCTTTTAGAAAACACCAATCTTTGTGTTATTCATGCCAAATGTGTAATATTAGTGCTACAAGACATCCAGTTGGCATACCTCGTACATGGAGAATGTGCTTAAGCACCCACTATGATGGGAAATATTTCATTCTCAAAACCTTTTTCTTTTCCTCTTGTTATTGGTAGTTCTGAATGTTATAATTTCCCCCCACGGGATCAAAAGTTACCTAAGTAGATGATTGCAAGTGGAAAAATTGGAGACAGAAATCAGGTATTGGCAATTTTTTCCATTTTCATTTATGTGAGGATTTTTAATATAAATGTGAGGAGATAAAGCATTAATGCAAGTCAAAATATTTCAATGAACAAGCTTCAGCAGTTCAAAATGTATTTCAAACAGAAAAGGGATAACAAAACTCATTTTGATGAGAACTTTGTGTGATTTATATATATTTTTTATTTTTTGACAGGCAGAGTAGACAGTGAGAGAGAGAGACAGAGAGAAACGTCTTCCTTTTGCCGTTGGTTCACCCTCCAATGGCCGCCGCAGCCAGCGCACTGCAGCCGGTGCACCGCGCTGATCCGAAGGCAGGAGCCAGGTACTTATCCTGGTCTCCCATGGGGTGCAGGGCCCAAGCACTTGGGCCATCCTCCACTGCACTCCCTGGCCACAGCAGAGAGCTGGCCTGGAAGAGGGGCAACCGGGATAGAATCCGGCGCCCCGACCGGGACTAGAACCCGGTATGCCAGTGCTGCAAGGCGGAGGATTAGCCTAGTGAGCCACGTCGCCGGCCGTGATTTATATTTAATCCCAGGTTTCTGTTTCTATTTCTTTCTTGTTGGATCATCTATTTTTATCACAGTGGCAAATCTACCAAATACTCAGAATCATATGGTACAGATCCCATATCAGTTTGTAGGTTGGCCATAATAAAGCACAGGTGTTTATTAATAATAATATTATTATATTATAACAATATATTATATAATATATTATAATATTATTAATAACATTAATAATAATAAAGTGCAGGTGTTTATTTTCTCACATCTCTAGAGACTGGAGGTCAGAGATGAAGATCTCTGCAGCGTTGGTTTCTTTGGAGATGTCTCTTCTTGGCTTTTAGATGACTGTTTCTCTGTGCCTTCACTTGGTCTTCTGTATGTGTCTCTGTAGCCTGACTTTCTCTTCTTCCACTAATATCAGGCAGCTGGATTAAAATGCATCTTCCATAGCTTGTTTTTAATTAATTGTCCCTTTGAAGAACCCATCTTCAAATACAGCCATGTTGTGTGGTACTGGGGGTGAGGACTACAAATACATGAATTTGTGGGAGGGACACATTTCATCTGATAACAGACCCCCAAAACTACCTAATAACACGTTTCAGAGTTAAATAGTTGCAACTGAACCAGACTTGGCAAGGAATAACTTGATTCATATATCCCAGGTACCTGAATATGTGGCTATGTAGAGCACAGGCATTGCAGATCACTTGCTCTTCTCCTGCTGTGCATTGGTCTTTAGATGGCACCTCTTTGGTTTAGAAAATCACTCTACCCAATGATGTAATCAGTTCTAATGAAGTTCAAACTGATCCCCTCCATTAGTCCTGCTTATAATTTAATCACTGAACACATGTTGATCCAACATTTTAATTATTTTCTATCAAATATCCAAAAACACATAGAAATCCGTGACTGTTGACTAAATATGTTGCTTTTTTATATGCTTTTTTATTTTTTGACAGGCAGAGTGGACATTGAGAGAGAGAGAGACAGAGAGAAAGGTCTTCCTTTTCCGTTGGTTCACCCCCCAATGGCCACTGTGGCTGTTGCGCTGCGGCCGGCGCACCGCGCTGATCCGAAGCCAGGAGCCAAGTGCTTCTCCTGGTCTCCCTTGCGGGTGCATGGCCCAACCACTTGGGCCATCCTCCACTGCACTACCGGGCCACAGCAGAGAGCTGGACTGGAAGAAGGGCAACCGGGACAGAATCTGGTGCCCTGACCTGGACTAGAACCTGGTGTGCTGGCGCCGCAGGTGGAGGATTATCCTATTGACCCGCGGCACTGGCCTATATGCTTTTTTTTTTACTGATTTTTAATTTTTTTATATGAAAGGAAGAGGGAGAGGGGGGAAGAGGGGGAGGGGAAGGGAGGTGTTCCATGTTTTCACTCTCCAAAAGCCTGTAGTAGCCCGGGCTGGGTCGAGCTGAATCTAGGAAGCCAGAACCCAATCCAGGTGTTCCATGACTCAAGTCCTGAGCTATTATCTGCTGCCTCTAAGAGGAAGTCATATTAAAAAGTGGAGCAGAGACTCAAACACAGGCACTCTGAATATGGGGTACAGGTGCCAAGTGGTATCTTAACCATTGTAGCAAATGCCTTCCCTGCTTTCTGATTTTGATGGTGAAAGAAGAAAAAGGATAATGAATCTCCAGGAAAGCAGTAGAATTCTTATTCTGATAAATACAGGGTAGGAAATTTAACCTTCTTAGATGAAGATGTCAAGTGGTATAGCTGTTTGCTGAAAAGACTCAATTTGTTTGGACAAAGTAAGCATGATGTTATTTTATAATCTAACCTTTTACCACCTTCACAGATACTAGAATCAAATTGCCCTTCCCTGTTGGAGAACATTTTTGGCATATTTGATAACTTCTTGGGCAATTTCAATAACCAAAATTTTTATCAAAGGATACAAAATTTCTGTTAGATAGAAAGAATAATTTGCAAATATATGTTGTGCAATACAATAAATGGTAAATACCAATGTCCTGTGTTCTGAAGTGTCACTTGGAGGACAGATTTCATGTTGTCTCGCTACACAACATAAATGATAAATCAGTAAGCTGGTTTGTGGCTTTCTTTAGATCATGGAATACTTAGAAAATTGTGTCTCCAGTTCATGGCTACAGTTTGCAAATGCAGAACACTGAGCACCTGATATTAGTAAACGATTCATTCATCCAGAGAGCAACTGTGCTGGAAATGGCCAGCATCTAAGACAGCGAATTCTAGCCAACTCCCTAGACTTTCCGAGGAAATGTTTTTTGTTTTTAAACAGTGAAGAGTGGACTGGCATTGCTGTGCAGCGGGTGAAGGCTCTGCCTACAATGCTGGCATGCCTTATGGGCACAGATTCAAGTTCCAGTTGCTCCACTTCTGATTCAGCTCTCTGCTGATGCTCCTAGGAAGGCAGCAGGAGATGAGCCAAGTGTTTGGACCACTTCCACGCATACAGGAGACCCAGATGGAGTTCCATGTTCCTGGTTTTGTCCTGGTCTAGCCCTGCCCATTGGGGCCATGGGGTGTGGATCAGTGAGTGGGAGATCTCTCCCCCACACACACCTCTCTCTCTTACTCTACATCTCAGCCTCTGTCTCTACAACTGCCTTTCCAGTCAATAAACTAAATCTTAAAAAAGAAAAAATAAACAATGAAGAGGCAAATTAAAGAGTTAGCTTTCAAAACAGATTTTCTCAATTGTTAAAAATTCTTAAATATGAACTCTATTGTACAACAGATTCCCACTAATTTTCTGATATAAAATAGATTTTGCTTATGTTCCTGCTTCCTAAAGGTAATTTGTATTCCACGAGATGTTTCATTATTACTTTAGCTTTGTTTTTCCATAGTTACGATGATACAAATACTTACCTTACTTATGGCATGGTGGCTTTACATCAAAATAGACAAATTGGATATATAATTATTTTATATACTGAAAAATGCATTTGCTGAAAAGTATGAGATAGAATCATGCGCTATTTATTTTAAGTGTTTTGTGTGTGTGTATAAAAGTGACTCTGAAAAAGAGGAAAGAAGGCTTGGGGGAACAAAAACCATCACCCATCCCCACGTCTTTTTCTCTTAGAAGAACTAGAAACAAACAGGGATGACTGATCACTATTCACTCCTGAATAGGAGGGGCATGAGCTTTTTTGTCTTGCCCTCATGCAGTTTGATATAAATGAGAGGCAGCCGCTCTGAGCTGGAACTAAGCTTTGATCAGCTGGATTTCCTAAAGGAGGTAGCGCTTCACAGTGAGAAATATGTGTTCGGACAGCACGGAGTCTGCTTCTCACTGGCAGGTACTGTGATCTTGGTCAAATAACCTCTCACAGCTCTGCTACCTTGGGTGGAAGAAAGACCACGTGACATGCAAGTATGCATTGTTACCCCACCCTTTAGCACTTTGGAGCTTTGACTGAGTATTAGCATTATTGGAAGGGCTTTTCATATGCACACACCTGCTGTCATTTATGGAGTTGTAAGTGCCTTAGATACTTTACACGAATGTGTGCTTACCCATACTATACACTGCTTGCCCTTTCTTTCTTTCTTTCTTTCTTTCTTTCTTTCTTTCTTTCTTTCTCTCTTTCTCTCTTTCTCTCTTTCTCTCTTTCTCTCTTTCTCTCTTTCTCTCTTTCTCTCTTTCTCTCTTTCTCTCTTTCTCTCTTCTCTTTCTCTTTCTCTTTCTCTTTCTCTCTTTCTCTCTTTCTTTCTCTTTCTTTCTCTCTTTCTTTCTCTCTCTCATTCTTTCTTTCTTCTCCTCCTCCTTTCTCTCCTCCTCCTTCTTCTCCTTCTCTTCTTCTTCCTCTTCCTCCTTCTCCTCCTCCTCCTCTCTTTCTCTCTCTCTCCCACTGCTGTCTCTTTCTTAGCTAAATAGTAGTAGTCATCGATAAAGAAAGCTAGCAAAACTTGTCCAGCTCTCTGCAAAATTCTGTGCTGGGACAGATGTTGTGGCCCAGCAGATTGGACTGATGCACAGCATGCCCGCATTCTGTATTGGAATGCTATTGGAATCCCAGCTACTCTGCTTCTGATCCAGCTTGCTGGTAATGTATCCCAGGAGGCTGCAGCTGATAACTCATGCTTTTGGGCTCTGAAACTCACTTGGGAGAGCTGGAGGGGTTCCAATGCTCTGCCTATTGTGGGAATTTGGGGAGTTAACAGTGGATACAGATCTCTCTCTCTCTCTCTCTTGCCCTCTCTCTGTCCTTCTGCTTTTCAAATAAATAAATATATTTTTAAAAAGACAACTTCTGTGTAGTCAGTCACAAAGTTGGAAAGCATGGTTATGTGGGAGAAGGAAGCAGAGAGCCGGAAGGGCTGTGGACCACAAGATCAGGGTTTTTCCTCTGGCCACATAATTGCCAGTATCTGCAGGCACATCCTTCTGTGTGGCTTTCCTTGGACATAGCCACATTACTATGTGATCTTTCTTTCAGGACGGTTTCAGTGGCCATGAAATTTGCTCTTTTCATTCTGTATCTGTTTTCAAGCTGGAGCCACATACTGATGTCTAGAATGGAAGATAGACTTACCATCACAGAACAGATTGGGCAAGAATTTTTTCTCATTTAATCTGTTTAATCTTCTATTTCTATGACAGTACTTGTAGGTTATCAGGCATAACTGAGCCAGCATTTTTTCAGAGTGGTCCATTGAACCTAAATCTATCATGAGGAATAATAGAAAGCTCTGGGCTCACAAAATTTAGAAAACATTGGGTTGTATAAATTAAACAAGCTTGTGCACTGAAAGGCTTTTAATAATAGTTACGTCTGCAGTGTGTTTTCTAATTGTCTGTTAGCCAAGAAAACTTTTTCATGGAGCTGCTCCTGGCAAGAATATTCCACAGAACATACATTTGGAAATAAAGACCAATGTATATCATCCTTATGACTAAGATGAAGAATCAGAGGCCCAGAAAGATGATGAAGGCACCTTTAGTCCTGGAAGTATTCACAAAAACTTCCCCCCAGTAATTCCCCTTCTGTCATCACATCAGAACAAGACTCCAAGTGTCCCATCTGAAACATGGTTGACAGCCCCGGAGTTTAGAGGGCCAACCACTTCATGTGACATCTTCTCAGAGTGATCCTAATCACTCATGCCCCCAAGTTTCCTTTATCTTCTCATAGTGGCAAGAAAATCAATTTTTGTTTGGTGTTTAGTTTCTAAACTTAATCTAGATCCCATCTACTTTGTAGATGGAGGCCTTTTATTTACCCCTAAGTTCATCCATCTGGTGCCCAGCCACAAAAATCATCTATAAAAGCCTTCTGTGAATCTAAGACATTGAATCTCTTTTGACTGTCATTTGGTTGAGTTTAAGAAAATCCAAGATTAATGGGTGGAGATGGGGGCTAGAGCATTTCTAATAATTAGATCTCCACCAGCGGGCACAGTTGTGCTTCAAGGGAATACTTGGTCTGAATTAACAGTGTCCTCAGTTATCATAGCTTCCTTCACTTTTGGATTCTTGTAGTCCAGTCTGTCTCTCTCCCTGGGAATACTCCTATTGGGCATTGTCTCCCTCTGTGTGTATGTGTGTGTTCCTCATTCAGGATGTAAGACTAATTGACCAAGGTCTCAGTCCATTTGCACTGCTGTAATGGAATATAACAAGCTAGGTAATTTACAAAGAGGAGAAATTTGGTTATCACAGTTTGGGAGGGTGAAAAGTGCCAGATAAAGGAATTGACAGGTTCAGTTGCCTGGTGAGGGCTGCTGTTTCCTTCTGATATGATACCTTTATGCTGACGGAAGGAAATGGTGTCCTTACATGGAGGAAGGTGGAAGGGAAAGAGCCCGAATGGTGCATGAAGCTTCTTTTAAAAGGGCCGTCATCCCATTCATGAGGGAGGAGCCCTCATTGCTTAAGCATCTCTTAAAAGCCCCACTTCTTAATACTATCACAATCACAATCACATTGACAACATCTACATTTTGGAGGGGGTACTTTTTTTTAGGATTTATTTTATTTATTTGAAAAGCAGAGTTAGAGAGAGAGACAAGGAGAGAGATGTCTTCCATCAGCTGGTTCATTCCCCAAATTGCTGCAATGATTGGAGCTGGGCCAGGCCAAAGCCAAGAGCTCCCAGCTTCTTCTGGGTCTCCTACATGGGTACAGGGGTCCAAGCACTTGGACCATCTTCCACTGCTTTCCCTGGCACATTAGCAGGGAACTGGATTGGAAGTGGAGCATCTGGGTCTTGAACCTACACCCTGTGAGGCTTTAACCTACTGTACCACAGTGCCAGCCCTAGGAGGGGGCACTTTCTAAACACAGCAGACAGGGAAACAAATCTTATATATTTCACAAAATATTGTACATATTTTATTATTCTGACTGAAATTATATCAAGGATCTTTGATCTATAGCAAGTTCTCTTGGAAGAACCCCAAGACTTCCTGAAGGTTTGTGTCGTGAGTCATGCATAAGCACCATGTTTTACGGCAGAAACTCTGTTCTTTTATTATTATTGCTATTTCAGATATTATAGTATCTTAGGATAAACCTTAGGATCTGTGACTTGGGCAATATTTTTAGGTAATAGTAAACATTGCCTTTCATCTTTCCATTCCAGGAAGAAATTTCTAACATTACTGTCTGATTGCCAGTTAATTTGTTGATTTAAGGAATTCTCTCATTTTTTCTCATTCAAGTTTTCACTCAAATTTATTTTTGGCTTATTCATAGCTTCTCCCTCCTTTTTCTTTATTTCAGACCACAATTTTCTGTTCCTGGAATTTCTTCTCCAGGCCTTAGACGTGACAGCCACATGGAGGTCTTATCAGCTCACACAATCTGAGTTCAAGGGCTAGCAATCACTGATGGAATGTTGTTTGTTCAGAAAAGAGGTTCTCCTTTATTGATCTGCATGACCCATATAGGATGCTTTTACTTGTGATACTAAATCACACAGTGCAATGTGATTAATTGCATTAAGCTATAAAATTTTGAGAAATTTGTAGAGGAGGTAAAATTGAGCAAGTGTATCAAAATACATGGAGAATTTCAATTCTATAATGTCTTAATACTTGGCCCAAGTGTACACACCAGAGGATACGTGACATTGTCTGGAGGTATTTTAGATGGTCACATTGGGGGATGCTACTGCCATCTGGTAGGTGAAGGCCACAGAGGCTGCTGAACATCTTGTGGTCCAGCCCCAGTGTCAGTAGAGCTACTGTTGAGAAACTGATTCAGATGATGACAGCACATCATAAGCACCACAGCTAAAGCAGGGCATTTTTGCTGACATACTGCCTTTGTAAAATATAGTCAACAGATAAATGGCAACCTATAGAACACTAGCCTGCCTTGCAAAATACTTGAGTCCTGTTTTCTTAAAAAATATTTATTAATTTATTTATAGTGAGAAAGAGGGAGAGAGAGAATTCTTCCATTTGCTGGTTCATTCCCAAATGGCCACAGCAGCTGAACTGGGCTAATTCAAAGCCAGGAGCCAGGAGCCAGGAGCCAGGAGCTGCTTTTGGGTCTCCCACATAGGTGCAGGGACCCAAGCACTTCAACCATCTTCTACTGTTTTCCCAGGCCATCAGCAGGGAGCTAGATGGGAAGAGAGAGCAACTGGGACTCGAACTGGTGCCCATATGGGATGCTAGTGGCACAGGCAGTGGCTTTATCCACTATGCCACAACACTGGCCCCTTGAGTCTTTTTCTTAAACTGTAAGTGAAGTGTTTAAGATTGCATTAAAAACAACAGATGTCAACGGGTATAAAGTAGCTGTTCCTTTCTTTAACTTTTAGTTCATCTATTCTAATGTACTTTTTACTTTTAGACATTTTCTACTTTCTTCAGAAGGAAATGGTTTGGCCTTTTGTCTTTGACTCATTTGTTCTCAGATACCATTTTTTACTGAAAAGTGGTTCCAAGCCTTCCAACCTCAAGCCAATTGTATTGGCAGTGTCTCCAATGCTTTTAGATAATCCATGATACAGACAGCATATTTTCTGTGAAAGCCTTAAATCCCAGGTTGTAAAGTTCCTACAAATGAATGTTTTCCTTGTGGTGGGAAAATGTCTTATTTAAGAATTGTTTAATAGGCTGCCACTGTCAAAGGATAACATTTAGACACTCAACCGAGATATTGGTGTTGATGCTAATTCCTTCTGCTTTTTTATAGCTCATGCTTGAGTCTTACACACTCAGTATTTTAGTAATAAAGTACAAACCTTCAAGAGAAGCAATTCTTGGAAACAACATGATATCATGAGTCTGTTACAGCTATTAAGTCGTGGCAGCTAGAGTGGAAATGAATACAACAAAAACAATTTATATAGGAATATGGTTCTCGATGGATCAGTTTCAGTATTGCTCCCTGTGGTTGAGTCAAGTTTATCCTAGAGGCCAATGTTTCAGCTGTCGTCCACATGGACATAAGTGACACAGTGACGCCTGCACTTCTATTTCCTCCCAGTTTCAGGTTGATGTAAGTACATATCTGAAATGTTCTTGACAGTAAATAATAAGTTGGGAAGATGGGTATCAGAGACCATTATCTCTTAGCTTTCTCGTTTTTCTTGGGGTGGCACAGTTCTGCTCTCTGATGACTTGGCGGTGTCCTCACATCCTGTGTGGAGTGCTCCAGGACTTCAGGAATTTGTAGGGAGCTGGTAGAGCTATTGATGCCTCATGCAGACAGCTGCTCTTTCTATTCCCTTTCTAAATAATTGCCCAGCTACCTTCTAAGTCCTCTCCTTTTGCTCCACTGTGAAAATTCCTCAGTGTTTTTGAGACAATAATAACTTCTCTTTAGAAGACAAAAGGCTCTGAGTCCTGAGTCATCTATTTTAACATGAGTAGAATTTGATTTACTCTGTTACAGAAATATAATTTTTTAAAGATTTTATCTATTTATTTGAGAGACAGAGGTACAGACAGAGAGAGGGACAGACAGAGAGAAAGGTCTTCCATCTGCTGGTTCACTCCCCAAATGGCTGCAATGGTTGGAGCTGGACTGACCTGAAGCCAGGAGCCAGCGATTTTCCCAGGTCTCACATGGGGGTGCAGGGGCCCAAGCACTTGAGCCAGCCCCTGCTGCTTTCTCAGGTGCATAGGAAGGGAGCTAGATTGGAAGAGGAGCAGTTAGGACACCAACCATCACCCAAATGGGATGCTGGCACCACAGGTGGAGGCTTAGCCTACTACACCAAGGTGCCAGCCCCCCAAAATATAATTTTACAACAGCATTGCTTATGATGTGGTTTGAAGGCCAGGAGGGTAGGTAAAAAGTGGACTGAGAAGTGGTGATAATGAGGAACTTGTACCTTTTCAACAAGAGATGATTGAGGAGGTATCTAGGCAGGTAAATGTCAAGTGTGGTTATTTTGTGATCTCTTTTCTTACATCAAATGAGAAAAAAGAATGACAAAAAGCACAAGGACAAATGTTTGAAACATAAAACATCTTAAAGTCATGTAGCATCTTCCCAACAAAATACCAAGATAACAACACACTACTTATGTATTGTTTGTATTATTAGTAGTAATAAATAATAGAAACCTCTTTTTTGGTGGCATTACATATGATAATTGGTTGAATAATAGAAAAATTCAACCAACTCTAGAAAACATATAAAAAGACATCAGTTTTCAAACTTTTGCCACTGTAAGCAAAATATGTTTTTTGACTTAGAAAGAAGAGCTTATTTTTCTAAATAGGGAATTTATCATCCTTCTTGAATACTACTACTACTACTACTACTACTACTAAAATGAACTTGCCATAGGTCCTACAACTTTCAAACAATTGTTAAATCTTATCTGGTAGCAAATCTCCAAGACATAGTCAGAACTCTACCATTTCTCAACCCTTGTTTTTTTATCAATTTACCAATGGGCAGAGTAGACTCGGGAATTATACAGTTGGAGTTCAAATGCTGGCTAAGCATTTATTATGTGACCTGGGCAAGCTCCTCAACCCTTTGGAATTTTTTTTCTTTAAGCCTAAGAGAAGATTTCAAATACACTTGCTTCATACAGCTCGTAGTGACTAAATAAATGTTAACACGCTGACAAGAGTCACTGACATAATTTTAGCATCCACTAAGCATTAACACTCTCTTTTCTCTCTCTCTCTCTCTCTCTCTCTCTCTCTCACACACACACACACACACACAAACAAGATTGATAGTAGTGTTTATTTTTCAGCCTTCAGGGTCAGTCAGGTCACTTCTATAATTCTTTCTCATCCTAAAATCAAAAGGAAACATGTGATATCATATCTATGTGTTTATATGGCACTTACTTTCCTTCTTGTGATTAATTTCATTTAAATCTTTCCAACCCTCTTGAGATCTTTTTTATATGATACCATGGAATCTACTCTTCTCTTTGCTTTGTGTTTTATTTTAAATTTTAAAATCTACTTTGTAAAAGCTTTAATGTAATGTGTGTTTTTTATCATAAAATATCTTTGTATAAGTATCCTTATATTCTATCATAAATTTTAGTTTCTTAGGTTGAAACCATGTGCTGGGCTATTCTTATAATTTCACTTCACTAAGTACTATAGTGTTTCTTAGCACATAATTGTAATTCAAAATATATTTTCTAAACTTGTAAGTCACCAAAATGTATTTGGAAGGGTAAATGTTAACCTTCAATTAAAGCTGCATCTGAAAACATATGCTATGTATGAATAATTCACATTCAATGTACAAAAGGCAGAGGTAAACCATGATACAATGTATTCTTTTATAATATTAGCGCTTGACCTTTAATGAGGTTAAGTTTAATTGGTGCAGGTACTTGGCATAGAAGTGACTGCTTAGAATGCCCGGATCCCATAGCAGAGGGCCTAGGTTCCAGCACCTGACTCACTGCTCCTCCAGCTTTCCTCTAATGTGCACCTGAGAGGCAACATATGATGGCTTAAAGTAGTTGGGTCCCTGCCAGCCATGTAGCAGAACCATATTATGTTCTGGACTCTTGGCTTCAGCCTGATCCAGCCTCAGCTGTTTCAAGTTACTTGGAGAGTGAACCACTGGGTGGAAGATTTCTTCTGTTTCTCTCTTTGTTTCACTGCCTTTCAAGTTAATTAATTAATTAAAAAATAAAAATTTAACTGTGTATAAGAATTTGTTAAATCTCTTTCTGCTAATTAATAAATTGCTTAGGGAAGCCAATCTCATAGTGAATGCAACTGTTAAGTTTTAAGGCTTCATTGATCTTTTGCATTCTACATTGTCTCCTGAAAGTCAAACAGAAAATCCTGAGTTTTTCACACTGAGAGAAATAATATATATGGAGCAATAAGGACTATAAAAATATTCTGAATCAGGTCAAGGATAAGCCCCACTTTAGTGGTAAAAACAATCTTTCAAACCCCAAGGAAAACACCAACCTCCTGTCTTAGCACCCATGTTGCCTTACCAATTGCTACAAAGTGTTGCGCTTCCCTCTTCCTTCCATCTTTCCAATACTCATCTTTCACTACTAATTTTCTATACAATTTGGCGGGGGACTGATGCTTGAGGAAGAAACAGTTATATCCTTTGTCTTTCTTTTAGGATAACGACTTTTAACACCATACACAATAAGGATAGTAGGATCCAACCCCAAAGGCCTCTTCCTGCTGAGACTCCTCTCTCTCCCTTTTTCAGACCAAGCCCTATGGAAAAAACATTTTGAAATGATGAGAACAGCATTTGGCCAACAAAGTATAATTCTTAGGTTATAGGTGTCCAGGCAACCACTTCATTTTGCCGTAGTGTCACTCCAAAAAGAAAATGCACCACCTACAGAGAAAAAGAATTCCGGGAAAAGAGCAGCAACATTTGACTACCTACACTTGAGCGCGTGGGCCGTGCTCAGTCACGGTGTTTTCAGGGTATAGACAATCTCCCAAAATGCAACAATGCAGACCTTGAACAATTTCCTAGGGAGTTCAGGACCTCAGAAAGGCCGGCAGGCAGCTCTCTTACAGAAGGGTCACTGTTTGGAAATGAACAAGAACGCTTTAGTAGTGCTCCTGCCCCTTTGCCTTGCATGGGAAACTTGCTGAAGGGGAACAGGATTTTATGTTTAACCATGAGCCATACCAACTCTCTTATTCAGCTACTCCATCCCATGTCTATATGTGAGTATCCTTTCCGACCGAGATTCTATTAGCTTGCCCTACATCCTTTCCCAGCGTTGCTACAGGTCAAGCCTGAATTCTCCTTTTGAACTCTGGAATTCTCACATAGTCATCTGGATTGTTTCCAAGCAATAACTAGGAATTGTTTGATCTAACTTCCTCAGCGTGTGTTCTCCCAGTTGCTAAATGGTCCAATTATATTTTTTTTTTCACATTGGCCCTGTGCATTGGGGATCACACTTGTTTGATCAATTCATCCTCCTCTACCCCCAGTAACATTAATAATAATTCAGGTTGAAGAAAGGAAAAGGTTTTGCCACTTTCAGACTCAGTCTTTTTGATTCTGTAAATAAACGAGCTTGTACATAGCCACTAATGTTGGAAACCTTAGTTTGAGACTCATGCTGTGAGGAGACTGAATTTGGAATCTTAGCCATAATTTTCTATTGTTATGCAGTGCTGCAGACATTTGGAGATGACAATAAGGATCATTTGGATTTGCTTAGGTTGAACCTAGGAAGTGGAAATCACTTGAAATGCTATACTCTGTGGCAGAGTAAGAGTAAAGGGACTGAGAGACATGAGGGATAGCCAGAGATTCCTGGACACAAGTGGAGGTATTCCCCTTTATTCCATGGGAGGCTCTTGGCAGTCCTGCTATGGCTTCGTGATGCTGTGGATTACCCAGCATCTTACTTATTGCTGCTACTTCTCCATGACCTAAGGTCAGGGCAGGGATACTTATTTCCAATTCCAACTTCACAAACAGATGCCAACAGCACAAATAGTTGTTTCTTTGGCTGAAGGGTTTATGGGCAACTGTGAGTTGACAATCTGAGTTTTTATGTAACGAAAACATGAAAACAAATTTGATGTTGCTTTTGTTAAATTTTCATAGAAAAATAAAGCTCACATTGAAAGAATATTTGGTAGAGAGTTTATGTAAGCCAAATTATGCTTTTATTTGATCTCTTAAATGGAAGGCACTAGGGTGTGTGTCTTAGGGTACAAGAAGGAGAAATAATGGTTGTTCCAAGAGGCTACTTTTATGTTTGTGAAAAGTAAACTGAATGAAATTTTGAAATTCCTTTCCCAGAAGATCTTTAATAGTACCATGAATTGCATCTGCTGGATCTTTATGACAAATTCTGCCTGAAGGCAGGATAATGGATTCTGAAGACCTTTTATGGAATTTTATATCCCCAAGAGTGTGTGAAATTGAGTTCAGAAATGGAAAAGAATAAAGATTCCAGAAGTCCACTCTCTTCAAGCGAGTCAATTTTCTGACCTTGGATTTCAGTTTTCTTCATCTGCTAAGTTATTATTGTTAGAACAGTGGGGTAATCTTAATATTTTTCATTTTGGAATGCAATTCTAGGGGTAGGGGATGCCATTGATTCTCTGAAGCTCATTTACTAATTCACTGGGGTCCCTGGACCTTAAATTAAATACTAGAATTAGTGCTGTCTAGGTTAGCGAAGTTCAGTTCAATCCTTATATTGTAAACATTATGTGAATGCTTAAAAAACAAATAAGAAACAACAGTTGTTAGGAAAGTGATAGTCTCATGGGTTAGACACAGCATAGAAACCAACATACTGAAATGACATAAGAATATTTCCCTTTGGTGTATCACAAGCCCAAAAGCACACTGTACTTATCAGTGGACACAGAACAGCCACCTGGAGGTGGAAAGGAAACGACACACACAGATGCAAGTCAAGGAGGACACCCTGTTTCAGGTGGAAGCAAGTAAGAGCAGGACGTGAATATTAAGTACGTAACTATTGGGAGAGATGACAGACACGTTTTCTGTTCAAAGCAAGAAATCACTTTAAGGTGCAGTGGAGAAGATTAATGTAATTGCCTAGCAGTCAAATACCACTGTAGTGAAATTGCAAGGATGTAATGATGGGAAGTATTCTTGGAGAGAACAATTCTGGATGGACAGGAAAAGAGCAAGGACATTGTGTTGTGTAGGAATCTACAGTTCCAGGGGAAAGTGAAACTAGTGCCTACTCAGTAATGCTTATGGTGGCCAAACTCTAAAGACTACTGATTAAAAACAAAACAAAACAAAACAGTACTTTGAATAATAGGAGGAACATATTGATACATTAGAGAAAATGAAAAAGGTAAAAACCAACATAAGCCCAAGATTCAAAATTATGGGTGGAACTTTTAGCATGCTGATGAGGGTTTTAGATCCAGGCAACCCATGTGTGGCTTGAGAATCTGGTCTCAGTTTTGGAAGCACTGAGTTCTGGGTATTGCTTTGTTAACTGGGCCTCCCAATAGTGAATTCTTAAACCAACTGGAGCAAAAGCCAGAGGCTTAGCTGATATGGGACAGACGCAAGGTACATATCTCTATCAGAAAACTGGTATTTTTTAACTTGATTTTCTTACAGCTCTAGTGAATTCATTTAGAATGTATTTTAGTATTTTAAGGGTCTGCCTTGCAAAGCAGCTTTTGTATTCTTAGCTAAGGCTGGTTGTTTGGCTTGCTGTTCATTCTTTCTATGTCCTTTGGTATCATTGCAAAGGGAATTTCTTCTATTCACAATATTTTGAGAATTGAAAATAAAGTAAGCCTTTTCTTTTAATAGTGAAAATATTAAAATACATAAAGTATTACTGGGAGAAATTTAAGCAGGTTTTAAAACCAGAGGGTCAATTTTTTCACATTGCTTTTTTTTGGCAGTGAATTACAGTTTTCTGAAATGAGTTGATTATACTTTGAGGAGCAAAGGAAATTTCAGATAAAGTCCTTCTAGTCAAATGTCTTGAAAAATCCATATAACACATGTGCACACACATATAATCAAACAACAATATATTCTCATAAATCCATGTATATGAAGAGAGAGAGAAAGAGAGAGAGAGAAAGCTAGCTCTCATCTATTGAGTCACTCGCCAAAAACCAAAAGTGCTGGGGCTGGGCCAGCCTAAAGCCAGGAGTCAGGACCTCAGAGCAGATCTCCTCTCTTGTTTGAGGCCCCAGTAGTACCATAACTGCCATGACAAATGCCCACCCCTCTTCTCAAATTTGATTTTGTAATTGAGTTTCAATGCATTTTCAAAACTGACAGTAATTAAAGACCACAATGGGTCTTTATGGATGTTTATGTTGGCTGGAGATACTGTTAAGTTGGGTATACCAGAATTCCAAAGTGTTAGAGACCAAGTAATAAGGCAAAGACCTTAGTTTCTGAGGCAAGGAGGGAGAGCTTAAGATCTTTCAAATGTGTGACTCTGACAGATATTTGACAAGGGTTCTTGGATCAGCAGGTTCCTAAGCCCATAGTATTGAATAGCCCTCTACAATCTAACTTGATCTGTGTAAACACAAAACTGGGCTTCTGTCTCCTCTTTCCTGGCTTTTCTCAGATGGCACCTTCTCTGTGAGACCAATTTTGACGATTTATTTCACAGGCACCTATTCCTATCCAGAACTTTGTTTTCCCTGAAATGTGTGTTGTATCTGTCTACTCTAATATAACAGGAGTACCTTGAAAACAGGGAAGCCGAATATCCATGAGGATGGACCTAAAGCAAGACCAGCACTATTATGGCATTTATCAAGGGTACAAATTTAAAGGAGCAGTATAAATATTTCAAAATCAAGATACAAAATGTGTATCTTATTTATTTGAGAGGCAGAGGGATAGAGACAGACAGAGAAACAGACAGTGAGACACAGCTGTCATCCGCAAGCTCACTCCCAGTATCCCGACTCTATCCAGAGCTGGGTCCATGCCAGAGGTAGGAGCTGAAAACTCAGATCGGTCACCCAGGTGGGGACATGGACCCAATCACCTGAGCTATTATGGCTGCCCTCAGGATGTGTAGTAGCAGGAAGCTGGAAGCAGGAGCGGAGCTGGGAATTGAACCCAGGCACATGGATGTGGAACTTAGTCACTTTAACCAGCATCTAAACTGCCATCCAGCTACTTGCTCCCAGTGAAAGAACAGTGAGAGAAAAAAAAAAAATCTCAGCATTAGCCGGCGCCGTGGCTCAATAGGCTAATCCTCCACCTTGCGGCGCCGGCACACCGGGTTCTAGTCCCGGTTGGGGCGCCGGATTCTGTCCCGGTTGCCCCTCTTCCAGGCCAGCTCTCTGCTATGGCCAGGGAGTGCAGTGGAGGATGGCCCAGGTGCTTGGGCCCTGCACCCCATGGGAGACCAGGAAAAGCACCTGGCTCCTGGCTCCTGCCAGGATCAGCGCGGTGCACCGGCTGCAGCGGCGGCCATTGGAGGGTGAACCAACGGCAAAAGGAAGACCTTTCTCTCTCTGTCTCTCTCTCTCACTGTCCACTCTGCCTGTCAAAAAAAAAAAAAAAAAAAAAAATCTCAGCATTAATGAAAAAAATTCTTAAAGAAACCATTATCGAAACTTTAAATTAAGGTCGGCACCGCGGCTCACTAGGCTAATCCTCCGTCTGCATCGCTGGCACCCCGGGTTCTAGTCCCAGTCTGGGCACCGGATTCTGTCCCGGTTGCCCCTCTTCCAGGCCAGCTCTCTGCTGTGGCCAGGGAGTACAGTGGAGGATGGCCCAAGTGCTTGGGCCCTGCACCTCATGGGATACCAGGAGAAGCACCTGGCTCCTGGCTTTGGATCAGCGTGGTGCGCCGGCCGCAGCGTGTCGGACGCGGTGGCCATTGGGGAGGTGAACCAATGGAAAAAGGAAGACCTTTCTCTCTGTCTCTCTCTCTCTCTTACTGTCCACTCTGCCTGTGCAAAAAAAAAAAAAAAAACAAAAAAAAAACAAAAAAAAACCAAACAAACAAAAAAAAAACTTTAAAACAGAATCTGTAAGAATACCATGCTAAATTATATATATAGTATATATACTATATATTTTAATATTCTATTTATATATAATATTATATTTAACATTTTAATATATAGTATCTATATACTATATATAAAAACTAAACTATATATATACTATATATATATAAAGTGTATGTATGAGGAAAAATGAGAAAAGAACAAAGAAAAATACTGATCTAGTGGCCTTGGATTTGTAAAATACACCTTCCACAGCAAAGAGTGAGCTGCTGCCTTATACCCCTGCCACCAAGAAGGAAGTACAGTGTTGGCCTGATGTCTTCAGATTGTGGAGGAGAAATACATTTCTCTGATCATTCACTCAGTTACCATCATAACTGCCAGCTTCCAGTCAAGCAAGAGAAGCTCCCACCTATTTCTGGCTCCTCATGTATTTTTATCTTAGGGAATTGATGGTACTAATGAGTCTATGATAGATAAGAACTGTCTCTGGTAGATAAGGTTCTCCATGGAGTTTGATGCAAACCCTGGTAGGAAGATACTGGTAGAGGTTCTGGGTTTTTTGGAACAAAGCCACTAATTTTGGGGAAAAACCTTTTCATTTAGCAATGTCCATCTTGCAATTTAACGTCTAAAAAATGCCACGTACTTAGTTCTAGCTTTCCCTGTATCTAGGATGTATGCACGTGAATTGGGATCTGTCAATGAGATATTCTCATCCCAACTGATGATGGCAAGAAGCGAGTCCCCTGTATCACTCTCTTCTATGGGGAGAAGTAACTCCCCAGTGTCCAGCCCACCGGTGCTGAAGTCGTAGTGGTAGCACCAGCATCCACTGGGGAGCAGTGCCAATGGTGGCTTCCCCAGGCAGCTCTGCTCCATTGTTCACCGTGGGGTTTTCTTACCACGTAGCCTCCAGATGGAGTTCCCTGGTCTTTATTTCTGTTTTTGGATTAAATAGTCAAGATATTCTTTCTGCTACCACAGAGTGTTGACTTACATACCAACGTGGGGATCCCACCAAATGAAGCGCTTATGTCAGTTTCAACTTCCATTCAAGTAGCTTGGCCTATTAAAAGAAATGCTGTTTAATGTCTGCCTTAAGTAGTGGCTAGAAAGTTATCCAGGTTTTCTCAGCTTCCCGCCCTTTCTCCTGTGCAGCGTGGCTAGCGTATCTAGTGTCTGTTACATGAACACAAGGGGTTTCAAAACATTTGGGAAAAAATGGAATTAAAAGATAAATTTATGTTGGTACAAAATAATTTCAAATCCATGCACATGAGAGGTCTTCAAAAAGTTCATGAAGGGATGGGTGTTTGGCACAACTATTAAAAAAAATACATCACTTGAGCCTCCCACAGTCCGTATCAGTCCATATCAGGGTTTGAATCTCGGCTCTTCTTTTTAGTCCAGCTTCCAGTTAATTGCACTGCAAGAGGCAACTGGTGAGGAGTCAGCTGGTTGGATCCTTGTCATCCATGAGAGAGACCGAAATTGAGCCGCTGGCTCCTGCAGGCATTTGGGGAGTGAACCAGTGGACAGGAGATGCCTCTCTGCTTCTCTGTGTCTGTCTGTCTGCCTTTGAAGGAAATAAAAAACAAATAAGATTTTTTTAAAGTTTATGAAAAGAAACTAGGCATGAATTTTTAAATACTTGTACCAAAATAATATTATCTTTTAATTTCCTTTTTCCAAAGGCTGCTTACAGTATCTCTGTACAGTTGGCTGAAAGAAAAACAATGAAAGGACTAAACATTAAGTAAACCATCCACTGTAATCCCTTATGTCCTATCTGTCTACATGTAAGAATCCTATAAAAATTTAGATTGTGGGGCAGGCGCTGTGGCATAGCGGGTAAAGCCACTTGACTGCAGTACCAGCATCCCATATGGGTGCCGATTGAGTCTAGGCAGCTCCACTTCCAATCCAGCTACCTGCTGGTGTGTCCTTGGGGCCCTGCACCCAGGTAGAGGACTCAGAGGAAGCTCCAGGCTCCTGGCTTCAGATCCATCCAGCTATGACCACTGCAGCCATTGGGGAGTGAACCAGCAGATGGAAGACCTCTCACTCTCACTCTCTCTCTTTCTCTCTCTCTCTGCACCTGCCTCTCTGTAACTCTGCCTTTCAAATAAGTAAATCTTTTTTTAAAAGAATCAACAAATCAAAAGGAAAACTTAAATTGAGCAAATTAATAACTTTGAAATAAATGCTATGTTGTTGAAATCAAAACTTGAGATTTAATGAGTTAATATATTCTAGATTCGTAATTTATTGCTCATCGCAGATAAACAAACAAAGTGAGTATTTGAGCACTGTTAGAGTGGTGGCCATTGTTGTAGTGCTGAGAAAGTCACTCTAACCAAGTGGGCATGTGTTAAACGAAGGAGATACACTTTCCTCCAGAAAACAAACCCTATTCTGAAGTGCAGCCTGGAATCCGGGATGCTGTTTGGAAGCAAAGACCGAAGCTCCACGGAACGTAGATTCTTGGAGACATTCACAAAGGGGCCACCGGTGGCTCCCTGTGGCTCAGCACATATGAGGAAACGTGGCATGTACCTGGGGAGAAATGGAAGCCACAAGTCCCTGCTTAGTCACTGACGCCTGCCCTCTCCTCCCGCCTGCCCCTCACAGCTCCCTGCGAACTTTCTAAGGGGAGAAGTAATTCCCCAGGCCTGAATCTGCCTGGCCTGGCTCGCCACGAATGGGGTGAACAAGAGGGAGAGACGCCAAGACGAATAAAGGACGCTGCAGGGCAGTGGGCGGCACCGGCGGGCTCCTTGCGGTGAATGGACCTGTGTGTGCTGCCGCTCAGTGCCGCGCGTTTCACAACGAGGGAGGAAGTTGTTAGGAGAATACCAGAAAAAGCCTTAGTGAAGACAGACCATATTGATTTCTATTTGCTCCTTCATTTCATGTTTAGCTATGGGTTTTAAGGGCGACAAAACTTCAGAGGCTGTGGAAACTGGTTTGTGAAACAGCGGAGCAACTATGCCAAGAGAAACAAAAGCAGACAGACTCGTCCACAGAGAGTTTCAGGCAGCTTGCAAATGTGTCCCTTTTCCAATGCCCTGTTCCCTTCGAGGGGGTGAAACCCCATGGTGCTGTGTCACCAGTACCGGAGGTGGGTGCCTCTCTTCTTTGCCCCCTAGGGAAGAGGAAATGAAAGGTCTGGTAGTGCAGGAACATAATCCAAAAGGCTCTGAGCTTTCCGTTAGTTCCTGCTTCTATCCGTTCAGAGGAAGGGCTTTCAGGCAGAAGGTTCCAGAGCAATGTGACTGCCGAGGATGACAACACAAGTAGCCCCGTCACAGGTGTGACAACCATGGTAACTGAATCTTCGTGGAAGCTTCATCTAGAAAGCCATGGGCCCGGGGTTTGGCTGTTCCTGCAGGCAGCAGTGGATACCTCTCCCGTCGACCTACCGATGGTCACTGTCCGTCAGCAGCAGTTAACCCTCAGTGATGTTTCTGCACTCCCCGATCCAAGCCATTCCCATCTCACCATCAAAACGAGGCCAACGGCATACACCATAACCACTGGAAGTGGAAGCTGGCACCAGGGCTGGGAGAACTCCTTCTGCATCCTCTTATCTTTGCCAAGGCAATCACATTAATTCTGTGAACAGCTTGCCAAGTCAGCCAGCCTAGTAAACTCTCCTGCCTCCTTAGAAGAAAAAAATCTAGACATTCATATTGGTTCGTATTGTTTTTCTCCCCTTGGTGTGATCTTGGGAATCTGGCCAACGAGGCTGATGGCTGTCGTCTGGTGGTGCCATGCAAAGACTGGAATAAGCTGACATTTCCCGTTGCTGGGCTGCCACGTGGATGGGCCAAAGCAAACACTGTTGGGGCACTTTGGATCTCAGACTGTTTTTGTCTCTTTCTCTTCCTTCTCTTGCTACCGAGCTCGGGTCTTCTCACCTCTGTTTCTCTGTCTGTCCTGGGTGGGTGCGCGGCACAGGGGTCGGATGACAGCGCTGCCTTCCAACCGCCCAAGGACTAAGAGAGCCGTGAGAGTAGGGCAGACTGAGGTGTGATGCTGGCTTTGTTCTGGGCGCCGAAGAGAAACGTTGGCTGGAAGGATTTCCTGTGGGATGGAGCAGCAGTTTGAGGAGGAAGCCTAAGGCTTTTCTGTTTCAGCCCTCTTGTTCCCTTTAATCCAAACATACAAGAGAAAAATGCGAAGTGCTGAACCTGAGGAAGTAAACGTTGGAAATAAGGAAAGTAAGAAAAATGAAAGGGCCTCTCAGTTGTCCTAAGCCTGTATTTGTAACTTTTTTATGACTTTATAATCAGTGATGGATCATAACTTCAGACCACTGAAATGAGAATCCTATGGAAGAATTTTATTTTTATTTGTAAGGCAGAGAGACAGAGTGTGAGATACAGAGAGAGAGAGAGAAAGTCAGAGAGGGAGAGAGAAAGAGGTATCTGCTATCTGATGGTTAACTCCTCAGGTTCCTTCAACAGCCAGAGTTGGGCCAGACCAACACTAGGGACACAACACAGGTCTCCATGTGGGTGACAGGGAGTCAAGTACTTGAATCGTTACCTACTGCCTCCCAAGATACACATTAATGAGAAGCTGGATCGTAAGTGGAGCCAGGACTCTATCCCAGCCACTCCATAAGGCATATGGATGTATGAAGCTCGTCTTAACTGCTGTACTAAATTCTTGCCCCATAGAAGAAGGGACAGGCATGTGTCTGTCCTCTTCTTGGAGAGTAAACGGTGCCACTAGCTTTGGGCAGGGCATGGCCAGCACAGACCTCTGCAGCAGCCTGGTACAACACCTCTCTAGGATCAAACTTTTGGCTATCTTCGTGCACCAGCATCAGAAAAAAACGCAGCGGGAGGTGGAATGAGGTGTTTAATGAAATAGACAGAAAATCCAGAATGTCACTTTCTGCCCAGGTTTCAAGCATAACATACCTACTGTATAACATCCTAGCCAAGGACTTAGAATCCTAAAATACAAACAACTACATTTTCCCTCAACACTTTCACCAAAGTGCTTTACAGAGGATGTTCATGATTCTTCTGAATCTCTCACTTGGTTTCTTTCCTCTTTTTTGTGCCTTTCCAAGTGTCAGGAAATATATTTATTTTTATTGCAGTGAGCAATGACTATTTCTGAGACTATATGGATCACTAATTTTCTCTTGAGGATCCATTTTCCCAGAACTAATTGAATCTGACTCCTTCCTCTGTGGCTGCCTCAGGAAATCTGGTTTTGCTCAATGTAGCAGCGTCAACTTGGTAACTGGAAAACTTGTGTGCTAATAATACTGGACAGTTCCCCTAAATTTATGGTCTAGGCTTCAATGAATCTTAAAAATTATTTTTCATATGGTTTTGATGGAGCAACAAACTAAAATGGCCAAAGGGTCCAGGCAAGTAATGTAAACTATTAGGGGAATAAGTTACACATAAAAGATATGAAATACTCAGCAGCAAGGTTTATAAACAGTAGACAGGGAATGATAGCAGGGAATCCACAGAGAGGCAGATATTGAGTTTTGATTTCTTCAAAGACCTATAGAGACGAGGGAGAACCCTAATCCCAGGAGCAGGGAATTGATAAGAAAGGGGAGATCATGAGCCATGGAGAACATATTCATGAAGTGGCCACAGAGCTGGAAGAAACTGGATACACTGGCCAGGCAACAGAGCAGACCAGATCACAGGAACCAGGCCACTACGTTCCTTGTGCATGAAAGCAACCAGAATTTACTGATGATAGAGCCTTGAAAACTATGTGGAAACTGGCTGCTGGGCTGTGGATCTTGAATCTGATCATCTATAACGGACATCTGAATAGGGCTGGGTGGCAGAGCAGCAGGATGCAGAACACTGAGCTGTCACTCATTTTCGCATTCTACTGTATGAGTGGGGGTGGGGGCAGTGAAGCAGATGCATTTTTGCTGTTTCTGTGGTCTTATTACTGAGAGGTCTTAAGTATTTCTAAAAAGAATGTGAATAGAAATAAGAAAAAGGGAAAAGCAGTTACTCAGGTTAGTAGTTCATGCACAAATAAGATATTGCTATGCACACAACCCACAGGCTAGCAAACTCAGGATAGCCCAAAGAAAAATGTCCCTCAATCTACCCTTCAAAATACAGCCATAGACTTGGTTAATGATACTGCTGCCTAATGAATCAATCAAGCCAGATGCCCAGAATTCATTCATGATTTCTCTTATCCATTTCTGCAGCCACCACCAAGTCTTACTAATTTAATCATCTGAACTCTTCTGGAATTCATTCTCTCCTTCCTATCTGCCTGCCAATGACTTGGCCTTAGAATGTCTCACACAAGTTACTACAACACCATGTAACTGATGCACCTGGCTGTATGTCTCTCTTTTAAATCCATTAAATATCACTGGTCTATTTAAACACAATGTTGATTACATTTGTCTCTTCTGAAAGTTACCTTAATCTTTTTACTAATCACCTAGATGTCACAAACTAAGTGCTCAATAAGCTTAGTACATCAGAACATTATATGTTATCTGGCCTGAGACAAACAAATGAGTAAGATATAGAAAATTTACACCCTAAAGAAAATATTGATTAATTGGCCTACATTAATGTTAAATACTTTCAACAATCAAAACATGGTTTTGAGAGTGGAGCAGTAAGCCCACATACAAGGAAGAGAGTCCTACAATGCAGATGTCTGGTCAAGTACTCATGTTCAGAAATATAAAGTTCTCCTAAAATTCAATTTTAGAAACAGTCAACCTAGCAAATAAAACAGGCAAAACACAAATAAGTGAATAAGTGTTAAACAACTAAGACATCTCAATGGCCAATACAAGTATGCAAAGGGTTGCAAAAACACAATGAGTTGATTCTATCTACTTTTCAGAATGTCTAAGATGAAAATTTCAGACCATGCAATGGAGCCTCTAGAACAGGATGAATACAATGTTGGCAGAAAATGTAAACTGGCACAGAAACACCTTTGCCAAACCATTGCATGGTGGTGTTCCGTAATCTGAGTGTACTCATAGGCATGCCTTATGACACAGCCATTCTATTATAGGTGCACCCAAAATAGATGTCATAAAAATATGTATAGGGCAGGCCTTGCCCTGAGGCTGTGGTGGTGGCAAGTGGATGGCAGCCCTGCAGGTGCTGGAGCTGTGTACAGCTGCACTGGCGGCACACACCATGTGCTGAGAGAAAGCAGTGTTCTTGCACAAGTGGTGGCTGCCAGTGATGCGAACGCCATCGCTAGTGAAGTATACCAGTATATTTTTCCCCACACATAGCGACAAGCAGAGACCATTGAATTCATTCCTTCTGGCACTGTACTAGAAGAATCTCACAGGTTCTCTTTCAATATGATTTTAATGAGCCCTCCCTGTCAGCCATTCACAAGAAGTAGCCTTCAGGGCGATATGACTGGTCCAAGGACCAGTAACTTCTTATATATTGTAGATTGTTCTCCCCAGATTAAAAAATCTCCAAACATTCCGTTAAGGAATGTTAAGGGCTTGAAGTATCTTCTATAAGAGCTTTATTGATACAAACAATAAAAAACTGTGGCTTTCAGCACCAAGAATTTTTATTATCTGCAACCTCTCTTGGCATTCCAAATTGAAGGCTGCTGTATTTTCTTGTTGCAGAACATCAGTCAGAGCTCAGGTCCCTGGTCTGGTACTGATGGAGTTACCCAAAGTTGAACCTGAACATCTATAAAAATATGCAATCCACAGAAAACTGAAGAAAAGGAAATCCAACCCGGTATCTGTTTTGGTAGCAGCATGCAGTGTTCTGGAGAAGGTAGGATTCTTTTAAATCTTGAAACTGCAGAAGAAATTGAAAGGAAACGTCAACAGGACAGAGATCTCTCTGTACAAAGGCTGAAAGATTTCCTTGAACGTGACATTGAGGTCAATTTTTACCATGGAAGTGACTGCTGCTAAATGCTCTTTCCTTAGATATTGTTAAGAGCACTTGTAGAAGGTCCACTTGCTTTACCGAAGGTTAAGGAAGCCACATGGAAGGGACAGGATCTGTATTACAGACCAGAGAGGATGTGCAGATTGAGCCTGTCTACAAATCGTTTCCCAATTTGCCACAAGAAGAAAAGATAGGAACCTTGTCAATGCTTACACTGCAATACCTCACTCCTAAAGAAAGGGCAAAGCTTTTTGGATTTCCTCCAGAGTTCAGATTTCCTGAGTAAGTACCAAGTGCGGCAGCATTGTCATCTACTTGGAAATAGTCTCAATGTGCGTGTAGTAGCTAAACTAATCAGGGCGCTGTGTGGATGATTTTGAAATAACTCTGAAAGATAGTTACGGTATCCATTCAGGTAGATAGTGATTCTAAAATTGCTTGAAAATAATTCTGATGAAATTCAACTAAACTATTTCAAGCTTTCTTTGATAAAAAATTTGGAATTTATCACAAAAATATCAATTTGTTTCCTTGAATTTATATTATTGTATTTTGTGAAGTGCAAATTAGTGTTATACTTATGGAAAGTATATTTTCATATAAAATTGTTAAATATATGTGTGAAATACTATCTAGAATATATGGCTTAGATAAATTCAGGAACTTTAGAGTTTTAATGTAAACATGAATATTTTATAAATTGTCATAACAGACATAATATAATGAAACTGAGAAATTGTATATCTTCATGTTAATTAAATGTTTTACAAATCTTACAATTTTTTTGTTAAAATGATTATTTTGCTAAAATTATTTTTATAAAAATGTATTTGCTAAAATGATAATTGTAGCCTGTTTCAAAAATTGAATATATTACTGAATGTATTGCTTTACTGGCATCCCATATGACTGCCAGTTCGAGTCCTGGCTGCTCCATTTCTAATCCAGCTCTCTGTTAATGATCCTGAGAAAGCAGCGGGGGATGGCCCAATGGCTTGGACCCCTGCACCCACGTGGGAAGCCAAGAAGAAACTCCTGGCTCCTGGCTTCAGCCTGGCCCAGCCCCAGGTCTTTGCGGCCATTTGGGGAGTGAGCCAGTGATGGAACTCCTCTCTTTCTCTCTCTCTCTCTCTACCTCTGTCTGTAACTCTGCCTTTCACATGAATAAAGAAAGAAAAAACCAATTTTTTAAAAAAAGAAATGTCATTAAATAGTCAGTATGATATTTATCAAGAAATCAAGAATATACAAAATTAAAATCATCATGTCTTGAAAACTCATAAAAAGCTATTGCCCTTAGCTGGAACTTTCAGACTTGAGATTAATTAGCATGGGATTCTAACTGCAAAAATTAAAAAACATTGAAATAAAATTGTACTTTTATTTAAGGTTTCTTAAAAGGAAGGAACCTTATTCAATTACAACCTTCTTAGACAAACAGTGAATTTCTGAGAGATGTAAAGGACTCCTATCATGAAAAGATATGCATTATTGTGTTAGCATATATTGATCCATATTACCAATGAAAACTTTTAAAAATGTGTCAACAAAATTTAAGTTTAAAATTATTGTGTAAAACAAAAAAATTCAAGTAGAAGTACTGAGACATTTTGAAGAAGACACACCAAGAGCTCAGGATCAAACATTTCTTGTTGCATAAGTCATATTTTATTTGCAGAACTTTGTGAAGCATTCATAACAAAGTGTGAGGCTCACCTGGTTTCAGTTTCAAATAAACCTGAGACTCAGGTTCAACAAAAGTTTTGCCAAGGTTCATGAACTTTCATCAAATGTGCGCTGATTTTTTTTTTTCAGAAATTGGACCAGCCAATAAGTTTTACCATGTATGGACTAGATTTCTTTGCACATGAAAACTTGTAAATGACAGACGAAGGAGATTAAAATAAAAGTATTCTGCTTACTCTTTATAAAAGTCTCTGCTGCAATTTTTTCTTCCCACTTTTTTTTTGTTTTGTCAGTTTTACCATGGCAAAAAGAAATACATTAATTTGATATTTTCTTTTTTCTGTATAGAAAACTCTGCAGAATTAATATCACTTGGGATGCTACTTTCCATGAAAAATAAAACACATGGGAATGAATGTCTGTGATTGCATTTATATAGCACTAAAAGTACCAGCAATTACTGTTCAGTTACTGGTTTAAATACTTTACATACACTGTAGAATTTATTTTTATTGTAGTTTTATATAGTTGGTCATTTTTACAGGCAAAATTGAGTTTCAGGGAGGTTAAATAATTTGTCCAATGTAAAGCAACTAATAAGTTGTTATCTATATATATAATGGATGTCTACTTGTGAATTTTTTAGAACAACTAAATTTAATGCATAAAGTTAGCAGGCTAATCCTCTGCCTGCGGTGCCGGTACTCTGGGTTCTAGTCCCGGTCCGGGTGCCGGATTCTGTCCCAGTTGGTTGCTCCTCTTCCAGTCCAGCTCTCTGCTGTGGCCTGGGAAGGCAGTGTAGGATGGCCCAGGTGCTTGGGCCTTGCACCCGAATGGGAGACCAGGAGGAAGCACCTGGCTCCTGGCTTTAGATTGGCGCAGCACGCCGGCTGTAGCAGCAATTTGGGGAGTGAACCAATGGAAGGAAGACCAATCCTTTTTGTTGCAGTATTTGTAAATAGGAGGTGCACCAGCACATATAATGTGTTGTTTTTATGATCTTGTCATGTTTTCATTCACCTTCTCATTCCACTGAACAAACAGAAATATTTAAGACTCCTATAGACAGATTTTTAAAAAAGATTTATGTCATTTATTTGGAAGTTAGAGTTATCTTAGAACCACCCATTCACTGCTCAAACGGCTGTAATGGCTAGGGTTTGTCTAGATCAAAGCCAGGAGCCAGGTGTCTCTTCCAGGTCACCCACGTAGGTGCAGGGACCCAAGCACTTGGCCATCTTCTGCTGTTTTCCCAGGATCTGAAGTGGAGCAGCCGGGACTCAAACTGGAGTCCATATGGGATGCCCGCGTCACAGGTGGCAGCTTTACCTGCTACGCTACAACGCCAGCACCAACGGTTTTAAATGACCTTGAAATTCCTTACTCAAATAAAATTCCTACATTTTGATAGATGGCATCTATAATTCAAAGCCAAGCAACCAAGGACAAGCTTTCACAATGTCAGAACACTGTCTCTTGGGACCACCTTCAGACTTGAGTTTTTAAACTAGGCATTACTATTTAAACTATGGCATTCCTACTTGTGTTGTTGGGCCATGAAGATCTACAGGAAAGAGACAGAGCAAATGGTTAATAAACCTTCTCCTAGTGGAACAACTCTACAAATTCATAGCTGCCTAAACATGAGTTCACCAAAGGTTTCTAATAAGAAAATGATAGTTATTTACTCAGGAAATAAAGCTAGCCAAGTGGCGGGATTGCTCTCTGCACCAGATGTATCACTTCAGCCTGCTATTTATTGCAAGAGTGTTCCCATTTATCATGGATTCCTGGCCGCTTTGTAGCTCAACCCTGACAACTGTAAATCAACAAAAAAGATGAGGCACAGTGGTAAATCAAAGTGAAAAACAATGCCTTAAATAAGTGGGAAACATGCTTGGTATTGTGGTTATAAACAATTTGTATAGCATCTAACGGGAAACTAGTGGAGTCTCTGGTCGTGAGTTCATTTAGCTGTTTGGCATAAATACATAGGAGAGTAATTAACGTATGGAAAATATCAGTTGCCTTGTGCCCTTTACAAAGAAGGCTTTTAAAATGAAAATCCTTAGTCTTTAAAACTATTTCTCATTCATTAATTTAACCAATTCCTGCTATTGTGAGAAATTTCATGTTCTACTGCTTGATCCTCTCGCAGAAATCTTGGATTCCATTTGGAACCCTGTACTTGGCTAGGGCATTCATCGGAACTAAAACATTCTGTTCTTGATAGTGATCCAATTGCTTAGCCTCTCCTCTAGAGGCTTTGTATCAAGTATGACACTGTCGTGCACTGTGAAATTTCTCTTGGTTTAAACAACACTTGAAGCATATCCTGTACGTAAAGCACTTAAGGTAAATGATGGTCAATCATGCGTTCTCAAAGGCTGCAGAGCTGTCTGGCTTCAACTTAATCACCGTCAGTATCTTTACTTCCTTTGTTTTCCACAAGCGAAATGTTCCGAGCACACTGCTGGCTCAGTAAAGCTACAGAGTGCATTACGTGGTCTATTTCTCAGTTAGAGGGTCGAAGCTTTAATATCAATTAAAACCGGAAAAAAATAGTTTCAAATCCTGTTGTAAAATGTCTTCCCGTGAAGTCCTGAGTATTACAGCACTGCAACGAGTTAGAGTTCAAACTGTCGTTGTGTTCTATTATGAGTACCTAGTACATATCCTGCTTCCAGGATTTGCCACGTTATTTGACATGCTTCATTATATTTCATTTGTAAGACATAGTATAAGCTTTGCCATAACACATGTGAAATGCAATCAGTATAAATGCCGTCTGTATAAACTTGACAAGTTCAATTCATGGAAAAAGCTGAAATGTCAACAAGATCTTTTTGTCAGAAGGTTACAACACTCCCCTGGTGTAATTATTATTATTATTTTATCTCTGTTAGCAACAGATTATGGTTTGTTTAAGCTAAATAATTCTTTAGGAGGGTGACAGTGAGATGACTTACTGCATACTATTGCTTGTGCTTGTTAAACTACAAAGACTTAATCTCACCAGGTTTCACAAATAACACCTGCTCAAGCCTGCTGGAGTTGTCTGCCTACATGGAATGTGTCAGAGCAAAATTTGGCAGAACTGACAGGCTGAATTCTCAAATCCCAGAACATTCGCTCTTTAAGAAATCTGTTCTCTTTTTACTACTATGCATTTCCATGTATATTAACTCTGAATTGGCCAATTTTAAATAACCACAGGACTACAATATGACTTTTTACCTTGCAAGTTATAGAATAAGGAGCATTAATTGCTCTAATGTAAGTCTCCTAAAATAGCTTTAAAGGGGGCCCAGAATCTTCTAGAGTATCTATGGATATTAATAGCAGGCAAATCTTTGGATTTAAAGAAGTATTAGTAAACTTGGCTGTAAGGAATTTTGTAGGTTCAGTAACTCTTTCCAGTTCATGTGGTGCATTGATTGTAAAAATGGGTCCTGATTTCTATACCTAGTAGCATCATCCTCTTGATTTCATGACTTTGCACATTTTGAATTACAGAGGTAGAGTATTTTCTCCATTATTTCAATCTGAGTGGGCCTTAGACTGGCTTTGGCTGACAGAATGCTCTGCTGTTTCAATCCTTCCATAGGGTTAACTTGCATTTGCATTCTCTCTTGCTTACTCTCTCTCTCATTGCCTTTCTTTTTGACTCCTCTGACGGTAATTTTGGGGGTCCAAAATAACTTTGGACTAGGCTACTGAAGATTGACAGAGCACTTGGAGTCAAGTCAGGATCTCCCTGATGGAGACTTCCTAAACCAATCAACCTGCCAACCTTCTGCAGATATTTGAGTGAGCTTCCCAGTATCAATGATGAAGACAAGCTGAAATCAGCAGAACCACTCAGCTGACTAATAGACTCTTGAGAAATAATAAATTGTTGTTTCAAGTCACTAACTTTTGAAATGATTGTGTGTGTGTGTAAGAAATCAACAAAAAATGATTATTCAGTAACGATTAGAAGCCACACAGCAGTAGGTGAAGGCTAAGGGAGTGTTGCAAAAAGGGTTTACCTAAGGGTTCAGACAATGGCCCAGAGAAACTGTGTCAAAATTCATACATACATGTATGTACGTTTGTGTGTGTGTGTGTGTGTGTGCATGGTTTTAGAGGCTTTAAGAAACATTGATAAAACACTAGCTGATGTCTAGGCTAATGGAACAGACTTCAGTGTCACCAAAGAATATAGACTTCATAAAAGTCGTTCAGAAAAGGTGCTAAAAAAACAACAAGAAACACAAAACAAGCAGCAACAACAAAAACTAACTAAAACTTTGTTCCTTTTTCACGTTAATGATCCCTTCTTGGAAGGAAATAATCTGATTTCCAGAGATACCTTAATACAACATTCAAAATGTATATTTTCATCAAAAAATGCAAGGCATGCAGAGAAAGAGGAAAGTATGGCCTATTCAGAGGAAAAAAGAAATTAATAAAAAACATGCCTAAATCATACTGAAAATAAGACTTATTAGAGACTTTCAATCAAGTATTTTAAATGGATTCAGAGCTAATGAAACAATGAATAAAGAGTAAAAGGAATCCAAGAGAATGTATCTCATCAATGTCAATTGAGAGATAGAAATTATTTTTTAAGATTTATTTATTTATTTGAAAGTCAGAGTTAGAAAGAGAGAGAGAAAGAGAGAGAGATCTTCCATCTGGAACCATCATGTTGACCTAGATACTTACAATGAGAGTCTCAAAGGAAGGAGACAGAAAAGAACAGAATATTTGAAAAAAATGTCAACAGTGTTCAGATTTGATGAAAGACTTTAATCTACACATACAAGCTCCAAAGAACTCCAGATAGGAAAAATGGGAAGAGATAGACAATGAAACTCATTATGGTCAAATTGTTGAAAGCTGCCTCACTTTATTTTTCTACCAGAAATGTGTGTTGTGATTTCTTTGTCTGCTCATCAACACTTGTTAATATCCTCATTTTTTTTAAAGTGACATCTTAGTGAGCATAAAGTGATATCTCATTTTTTTATTTGAATTTCCTTAACATCTAATGATTCTTGCAGACTATAATATTCACAAAATGATACTTGCCACACTGATCTCTTAGCTCCTTATCAGCCATTCACTCCAATATTCATAAATGGTGATATAAAATTACCTAAACTGAACCAAAACAGTCAGACTTCTGTAACGGGATGCCTAGGGAGGATTTATGATTGGAAAACCCTACATGGAGTGGTGACTTTAGAACTTCGGGTGCAGTAGCAGATCCCCTTGCTGATCCTGAGTACAAAGACGTATGGACAGAGAAAATTCCTCTGATGTCCTGAAGGCTGATGGCAGACAAAGCTGTCAATCTAAATTCATGATATGATGAAGTTATTCATTATATTTTTGTATTCAGGGAAATGAAGCTTATTTACTTCTCTAAGATGGAAAAGGGACATTCTGGAGATTGAGACACTGAATATGGCTCTCTGTGGAGCTGAGTGGGGAGAAAACAAACAGATTTTAGGCTATTCATTTCTGAAAGAATATTTCTTCTACGAAGCGAAACTTTAAGAGTATACCACCTTGCTTATGGCCTAAGACACTGTGGAAAAAATCGGCAAGTAAAACATAGCAGTCAGTAGTTTATCTTGATACAAATAATAATTTATCATTTGTATTTTCTTCTGTATGGGATCCTAAGCAATTGTCTATGATCATTCCAGATTGAAATAGAACATTTGATTTCTGTCCACCATAAAATTGCCATTGCTAAACAACTGACACTGATAACCCTGCTAATCCATGTTGTCTGATACAGATTTAAAACACACCTTAGATTTCTAGTCAATGTCCTGCAAAGAACTCATTTCTTTTAAGCCTAGAATTAAACATACTACATTTTAATCTTTTCCAATTCACTTATTGTCTGCATAGTCTTGTTTGACTCAGTTCTGCCCGAAAAAGTAAAAAAGAACAGAAGGCCTGTTGCAAACCAAAGTTAACAGGTCAACTACCACATTTGCAATAATTTTTACTGAATGTGCTTAGGAGAATTCCCAGCCCATTTATATCTGATTACACCCATATCCCATTGCCAAAGTCCAACCATTTCCAAAGAACTGAGACCAAATTGTACAGGGAAAATACACTGTCACAGAGCAAGCAGGGCCCACTCACTCTTGGTTACCCTTCCTTGATCTATGGCCTACTTTCCTTCCTTTTCTTCCCTGACCCAGGCTTCCAGAGCACAGAATAAAGAATTTAGCACATGATGTACTGATTTTAAGTTAATATATGTGTTTACCGATATCATCATCATGGGGATAGGTGTCTTGGAAATTAAAGGAACCGCTGCCAGCCACAGTTTTTAATCTCGCCCCCAAATCACCTATAGTTCTAACAAAGTTATCTCATTAACACTTGTCTCTATGCATCACACGTGTCCTGACAGCAACCAAGACTGCTGTTTGCACATTGACTCAGATCCATCGGGGAAGTTGAAAGAGCTTCCTGGTCCCAGGAATTCTGCTTTTTAAAATAAGATTTCAGTAAAAAGATCTCTAGGCCTGAAATTTAAGTAACTTGAAACTGCTGATTGTGGTTTATTCCATAAACTATATGATAGCCACAGTTACTTAAATGTACTCTAGCTGGATATTTTTGTCTTGGAATTCAGATCAGGGTGACCATGGATCAAGACCTCGAAAAGACTAGGCAATATGTGCACATAGTAGAAGTCTCAAAATTATTTAAAAACTACTACTACTACAAAAAAAAAAAAAAAAAAAGCCTGTGTGTGTGTGTGTGTGTTTAAATGGAAGGCTAAATTCTAAGAGCATAAAGAACTCCAAGCCAAAATATAAGATCAGTACATAAAGAAATGTAATCAATTTTTTTTTTCCAGAAATCCCCATAAAACTCCATCCCCAAGTTGAAAACATAGCGACTCGGTCTTCCCTAAGTGCTGTCTTGACCTGAAGTACATCCTGTGACTCACGGTCCAATTACTATTACAGTCTTTCCGTTCCAAATTGCTAGGAGGAAGGGAAGTCCTGCCACAGATGCTAACGTGCTGAAGTAACCGGGTGTTCAGAATCTTGGAAATGCTGCACCTTGAGAAAGGCACCGTGTTTCTACTTCTTTGTTCCTTTTTCACGTTAATGATCCCTTCTTGGAAGGAAAGTACATTCTGTCTCTGTTTGAAAACAGATCTAGGTAACAATAACATTACCAATGCTGAAAAATGTCCTATGGCTGTTTTCCTGATACCATCAGGCTGCCTTAGTTTTTAATACAGTGGAATTGGGTTCTTATTCAAAATACTCTACATGTTTTTTATATATAAATTTTTATTTATATAAGGTGAACAAATTTCATGTATTTCAAATATACAGATTTAGGAGCACGGTGATACGTTTCAGCCTACCCTTCCTCCCACCCACGCTTCCACCCTCCCTCCTTTCTTCTCCTCTCTTTTTTCATGATGGCATGCCTTCAGTTTACTTTATAATCATAAGCTTAATTCTCCACTAAGTAAAGAATTCAATAAACAGTGAGAAGAAAAAACACTGCTCCTCTACAGTAGAGACAAGAGCTGAAACAACAATCTAACCTTAAAATGTCAATTTCACTCACACACATTACATTTTTTGTACTCTGTTAGTTACCACAGATCAGGGAAAACACATGATATTTGTCTTTTTGAGACTAGCTTATTTCATTAAGTATAGTGGTTTCCAGTTGTATCCATTCCATTGCAAAAGACAGGATTTTATTCTTTTTTTTACAGCTGAGTAGTATTCCATAGTGTCTTTAGACCACATATTCTGTATCCAGTCATCAGCTAATGGACATCTGGGTTGGCTGGAAGCAGGTGAAAATAACTGCAATTGTTCTTATTTGCAAGGGACTCAACACTAATGGATTCAGCAGTCATTTCATAAGGTTCTGCCTTGGACAGAACCTTAGTAAGAAAGTGGTTTGGAGACTGTCATGTAGAACATGGACTTGACATAGGTAGCAAACCACACCAATGTCAAAATGCCTTTTGTGAAATAAGATGGAAAATTCTATGAGACAAAAATTCAAAGAAACTTTTTCCAGCTATTTCCAATTTTAAATAGGCTTCATTGTAATCACTTGTTGGTAAGCTATGGAAATTGAACTTTGAACTAAGAACATTGTTCTTATTTTTATAGCTATACTTTGTTTTAAAATTCTTTATAATATACAAATTGATTAAAATTAACAGAGAAAGATCTTTTATTAAATAGAAGATCTTCACATGAAATTGTGTATTTACTCAAATTAGAAAGTTCAAAAGTTTGGTTTATATGTAACTGTTTAGTCAGGTACCTTTTCCATAGCCTGTTGTAGGCCTAAATCCTTTGAACTGTATCTCTTAATAGTGGTAGCTTGTACTTAGCTAGGTTAATATTATATTTTCAAAATAATTTGTCTCATCTGTTTTCAAAGCTACTCTTTTATTAGTAGGAACACAATTATTCTGTTTTAAAGGTTATCTGAATATTTCACACATTCATTCAGTTTTTTCTAATTGATTTCATTAAGTCACTAAAGGATTGGAATTTTGTCAAATGCAATATGTGAGTTATCACTATTAAAATAACATTCGGAGTAGAGAAAAGTGCTGGCTGAGAGTGCATTGTTATCATTTATTTTTGTTGGTGGTTTACTTTGAATTTGAAGCTTATATAACTTGAGGAATCAAGAAAGTAAAAACCAAATACACACACACTTTTTTAGCAGTTTTTGTGTTGTCACCCAAAGCTTTCTTCAGCATAAAGGCAGACTCTCTAAACACCACTTTGTTTTCACTGCAACCGTCCAAGCACATATGACACCCAAACCAAGGATGAGTTGCTGCTAGACTCATGAGACTTTTCAGGCTTATTCTGATCATACATGCACCACCTCATTTTTGTCTGAATCAAACCAGTTTGATTGTGAACCTTTGTTGCGTGGGCAATAATAAAGAATTCCCTTTTTACTTCTTAGTAAGTGTAAGTGCAACAAAACATAAACTGGTTTATGAATTAAAATCCCCTAAAGATGATACTTAGGTGATTTGTACAGGGAGAGTCCTGGCCAGAGTCTCTGGGACACGCCTAGCTATGGTAAAGGCTTTTACTAAACAGTTTTTATGGAGAAAGCACACACACTTTTTCAGGATTTCTGCCGCCCCACAGTAGATATTCTGATTTTTAGATTCCGAGCCAGGCCACCCCCGAGAAAGTTTAACCCCGCATGAGAGGGCTCTCATCGAGGATGTTGAGTAAGTAGAAGCTCATGTGTATGCTGCAATAGCAGGAAATTTCTTATTGCCCTGGCCTTACCTAGAGTGAAACCTTCTGTGACTATATTTGGTGAGCACAGACCTGGAACACTACTGCCTTTTAGGGATCAGCTGGAGGTTGACCAGTTGACTCATGTGCTGGGGCAAGGGTTCTAAAGAATTTGGTGAATGAAGAAGAATGGGAGAGCTGTGGAGATGGGATTATAAACTCAGTCATTGCTTCACACACACACACACACACACACAGGGCAGTGACTCTTCCAGGAACTCCATTGGTGAGATTACAAATGGGGAGGTTGACACACATTGCCAGTATACAGACTCATCTTCCCCCAGCGTATCTGCTTGCTATAAAAGACTTGTGTAAATTATGACACAACATTGGTATACACTGGATTCTCTAGCCTCCTTGGGACTTTGAGTTAACTATTTAAACAAGACTCAGCAAATTCAAGTGCAGCCCTTATGATGTAGGGAGGCCAGCAGCCAGAACAACAGCACACACTCATCCCTTCCATTTTCTGTTTTGTTTTTCTTCTCCTTATTACCACAGTAAATCACTCCATGTCACAACTAGTTACGTGCTTCAGGCTAGTTTGTAAGTGCTACATAAATCTAAAAGATGGATATCTACCCAGTGGAGATTGTCCAAAAAGATACTCCAAAAGGATCATACTATTCAGCAATTGTCAGCTGGGATTTTTTTATTACTCCAGTGGCTATAGATCTAAAACATTTATTCATTTATTTTAAGATTTATTTATTTATTTGAAGGGCAGAGTTACAGAGACTGAGGGAGAGACAGAGAGAGAGCTTCCATCTACTGGTGAACTTCCCAAGTGTCTGTAATGCTTATAGCTAGGTCGGGCCACAATCAGGAGACTAGAAACTCATCTGACTCTCCCACATGGGTGGCAGGGGATCAAGTGCTTGGGCCATCTTCAGCTGCTTTCCCAAGTGTATCAACAGGGAGCTGGATCAGAAGTACAGCAGCCAAGACATGAACCGGTACCCATACAGGATGCTGGTGTTTCAGGCGGTGGCTTTACCCACTACGCCACAATGGTGGCCCCAAAATATATATTTTTAAATGATTATCTCTTTCCAATAATTATGTTTGTACTTGAGGAAGCATTTTGTACTTTAAAATAATGCTGATGCTAATTAAGGACTCAGATAAATACTGGTCCCTCTCCTTTGGATTTGACATTAGCAATAATAACAACTAACATTTACTGAGTAATTCAATGTGCCTCTCCTTCTGCAAATTGTTTAACTCCCAATAGTTAATTTAATGTTCCCTTATTGGAACTCTAGGAAGTAGGTGTGAATATTATTCCTGTTCACAGTAGAGGGAATTGGAAGTTCAGAGAGGTGAAGTAGCTTACCCAAGTAAGTGGTAAAATCCTTAACAAACTAATCCAAAGGGCTCTATCATCCTAAGCACTTCTTCCAAGTGTCAGTTTCCTACAGGTGTTCTATAGTTACTTTAATATAGCTTCATATTATCTGGTGCTACTAGGGAAATGATCATAGCCAGTAACTATATAAGGCATATATTTTTAAAAAAGTTTTATTTTATTTATTTGAAAGACAGAGTTACAGAGAGAGGAAGTCAGAGAGAGAGAGAGAGAGAGAGAGAGAGATCTTCTATTTGCTGGTTCACTCCCCAGATGACAGCAACAGCCAGAGCTGTGCAGATCCAAAGCCAGGAGCTAGGAGCTTCTTCCAGGTCTCCCACATGGGTACAGGGGCCCAAGGACTTGGGCCATCTTTCACTGCTTTCCACTGCATTCCCAGGCCATAGCAGAGAGATGGATTGGAAGTGGAGCAGCTGGGACTCCAACTGGGGCCCATGTGGAATGCTGGTGCTGTACCTTGGGGCATTAACCCGCTGCACCACAGCGCCAGCCCCTAAAAGGCATATCTTCTGCTAGATTCTTTCTAAAAGTTTTATACATACAACTTAGTTAATCCTCAAAACACTCTAATGCAGTAGGTCCTATTAAAATCTCTATTTCGGGGGCTGGTGTTGTAGTGTAGTGCATTAAAGCCCTTGCCTGTGACACCAGCATCCAATATGTGTACTGGTTCATCTTGTCCTGCTGCTCCAATTCTGATCCAGCTCCCTGCTAGTGGCCTGGGAAAGTAGTAGAAGATGGCCCAGCTATTTGGGCCCCTGCCACCTATGTGGGAGACCTGCAAGAAGCTCCTGGCTCCTGGCATCAGCCTGGCCCAGCCCTGGCCATTGTGGCCATCTGGGGTGTGAACCAGAGAATGGGAGATCTCTCTCTCTCTCTCTCACTCTCTCTCCCCCGTTCTGTCTCAGTAACTCTTTCAAATAAATAAAATAGATAAATCTTTATATTTATATATATATATATATTTCTATTTGGTAACGGAGACAAGAGGTACAGAGAAGTTAAACACTTACCCAAAGCCACACGGCTAATAAGTGGCAGAGCTAGAACTTGAATCAGGCAATTAGACTCAAACTCATTACTTCAACCACTGTGCTCTGTGTTTCTCAAAAGCCATAAAGAGGAATATTCTCAGTTTAAATTAAGGCATTTCAATCCAGTGCCTGCGTACACATCCAGTGGCATTTTTGTAATGTTAGTGGCTGTGTTTTTATTTCTCTATTTCTAACAAAGTCTTAGCCACTCATTAAGCAAGCAATAAATACCTAAGTAAGTGACATGAAAGACAGGTGCCATAGACAATACAAGATTGTTGGAATAATTCCTGCCAGGAGACAAGTAGCGCTTCAACTTAGTGCATCTTCTGAGATTCCTATCAAGCAAAGTTCCTGAGGAGTTCGATTGAGTGTTTTCTTTTTTCAATGACCCATTTTCCAGTCGGTGGCTCTCCTGCTTGCTGTGCCTGCCTTTTCGTAGCCCTTTAGACGGGAAGTCTCCAGGAATTCCTCTGCCATTGTGCAATCTGGCTCCAGCACAGGCTCAGAAAATTCGCAGTATCCACCACAGGATGCTGACACCCAATGGCAAGATCAGAGGATTTCTTTCTCCAGCGGGCTGTTTTTGCCTTCTTAATAAATATCCCTTCACTTCCTTTTGAAGGATAACTTTAAAAGCAGAGATTTTAAAATTTCATGAGATTCATAAGATAAACTCTCTTCTTAACAAATCACTTTAGACTATAAGCAATGCGAAAGCTTTAGTAAGGCCAGTTTTAAAGCCCCAAGACTTTCAGATAGTTTAGATAAGGTTTGAAGAAGCAGCCAAATGTTCTGAACCAGAATTCCAAGGCTGTTCGTAATGATAATATTATTTAGCACTTAGATAATTCTTCGCAGGCAGTAACCATTAATCATTGATACCCCGCTGTGTAATTCGCAAGTTTTGAGATTATCAGTTTATAGTGGCAAATATTGAAGTTGAGATGTAAAGGGTTCATTCAAGGTCACAACCTAGGTTATTGCTTGAGCCAGAGTTTTACATGTAGTTTTTCTTACTCTATCCTTCTTGTATTCCACAAGTCATTACCTTATTTTTATGCCAAGATTCTTTTTTTTAATGTAACTATCTGAACACACAAAAGTCAGTCAACTTCCACTTGTAATTCTCAGGTTGTTTACAGGACCCTATGTGGAAAGGAGTTAAATGCTGTAGTTTGAATTCCTTACTGAGACAATTAGGATCTGTGAAATCTTGGGCAAATTTCCAATTATTTTTGAGCCTTGATTTCCTTATCTCCAAAATAGACTAATATTCTTCAGTTCATAGACTTTTTAAAAAGATTTTTTAAAAATTTATTTGAAAGGCAGAGTTATAGAAAGAGGAGGAGAGACAGGAAGATCTTCCATCCACTGGTTCACTCACAAAAGGTGGCAACAGCCTGGGCTGGCCAGGCCAAAGCCAGGAGCTTGAGAGCTTCTTTTGGGTCTCCCACATGGGTGCAGAGGCCCCAAGACAAGGGCCATCTTCTGCTGCTTTCCCAGGCACATCAGCAAGGAGCTGGATTGGAAATGGAGCAGCCAGGCCTTGAATACAGGATACTAGCATCACAGGTGGCAGCTTAACCTGCTATATCACAAAGCTGGCCCAAGAGTTTTTTACAGAGTTAAATATAATAATAATTATTGATAATAGAAATCTTTTGAATGCCTATGCTGTGCAAGTGTTCAAATTCTCAGCAATTTATTTTACTCTTATTTTATAAATGTATTTATTCAACAGATATTTTATTGGCTACCTGCAATATATATTGGTTTATAGAGTAATAAGTAGGAAAAAATTATTGGTCTTAGAGAACTCACAATATTTGGGGAAGGGGAGATAGCATTAAATAAGTAAATAAAGTGAAGAATAAATTCCCTGAAGGATAGATTCATAAAGAAAAATAAAGCAAGTGAGAGTACAAGAAATTATTTGAATACAGTATAATTTTATAAAGAGAAGTCAACAAAGTTTACATATCCACACATTAGAGGAATGATATGAGAGGACTGTGGAGATGGCTTTGTGATGTTGGGAACAAGGGGCCTTTTAGATGGAGGGAACAGCAACTGCAAAATCCCTAGGCTTGCTTAGCCTTTATGGAACCAACAAGGAAGTCAGCGGGGTTGGATGGATATAGCAAGGAAAATAATTAAAGTGCAAATGGATAGCAGATTATTTAGGACTACAGAACTCACTGTACAAACTTTGTATTTTAATCTTAAAAAGGTTGTACAATTTTGAGAAAAGAGTAACATGATTTAATTTATATTTTAAAGGCTCACTGTGACTGCTGTGTTGAAAATGGAATGTGGGGACAAGAGTGAAAGGAGGGAGACATGTAGGAAGCTGCTGTAATTAAAAAATGGTCATCTGAAATAGAGCGCCAACAATGGGGGTCACACAGAAGACTCATAGTAAAAATTCCATAGGTAAGCTTAGAAGCAAAGTTAAAATCTCAAGTTGTCAGCATATGGATATATCAAAAATCATGTGATTGGATGTGATTACACAGAGAAGGGCAGAGAAGTAAAGTGCTTGGAAAAAGCCCTGGAGTACCCCAGTGTACTGTAGGGAATAGAAAGAACCATCCGAGGAGACTGGGAAGGACGATGGAAGGCTGGGAAGGCCAGATGAAAACATATCAAGGAAGGAAGGAGTGATCGATGGTGTTGAGTGCCCTTGAGCTGTTGGGTAAGGTCAGTCCGAGAGGACCATGTGATTGGTTAAGTGAATCACTTACCTTCAAAGGAGAAGGATTGCATTTTTTTTTACAATAAGTGTTATTTAGCTTATATATAGCTTTAAAGATTTATTTGTTTGCAAGTCAGAGTTACACAGAGAGAGGAGAGGCAGAGAGGGGTGTGGTCTTCCATCCAATGGTTCACTCCCCAATTGGCTGCAATGGCCAGAATTGCACCAATCTGAAGCCAGGAGCCAGGAGCTTCTTCCGGGTCTCCCACATGGGTGCAGGGGCCCAAGGACTTGGGCTATCTTCTACTGCTTTCCCAGGCCATAGCAGAGAGCTAGATCTGAAGTAGAGCAGCCAACTCTTGAACCGGCGCTCATATGAGATGCCAGTATTTCAGGCCAGGGCGTTAACCCGCTGTGCCACAGCACCAGCTCCCTAGCTTATATTTTTAAAGGTTGTAGAGTTAGATTGAGCAAATTCTTCTTGCTCACTCACATGTTTTGTGATTTTTGACTGTGATAGCAAGGTTATATAGCTACAGGTGAAAATAGAGACTCAATCAAGGTTGTCTCTACTCTGAACTATGTTAGCTTCTCTCTTTGTAACTCCAATCCATTCTCCATTCTGCTCTCAAAATCACTTTTCAAACACAAAAATCTAATAATGTTGCTGCTGCTTAAAAAGGCCAGTGATTTTATATCTCTTTCAGCATATTTATGGAAAGCCTTAGCCTGTCCTCTAACACATTGTCTCCTGGGACTCAGTCACACTGGTTTATTTTACTACATGTGCTTGCCCCAGAGCATTTGGACTGCATTACAGTCCCTCAGAGCGTTTCATCGAGTAACAATTTCACATTTTTGTGTGATCATGCAATGAATGAGGGTCTCCCTTGATTGAATAAAAGCTCCATGAGGACAAGAACTGGGCACAATTACTTTGCTTAACACTATGTCCCCAACAGCAATGTCACAATGTTCCATAAATATTTGTTTGCTTGCATGAACTCGACACAAATTTCATGATTCTTTTTTATTTAAGAACTATCATAATTTCTTTTAAGCTCCTGAGGACATTAGTTTTTTAATGGGACTATTAAATATGTACTGTAGTGGTCTCCTAAAGCTCCATAAAATAATGACGCTGGTACAAATGAAAAACTTCTGAGAGAACAGCACAAATGCCAGCCCTTCTGCTTTGTAATGGTAAAGTAAAACATTGAGAGTGAGACAAGAAAAGTGAAGGACTGGGAATGCTTGCTTGCTCTTGGCAGAGTTGTTGATAATGTTCACAGACAATTGAGTTCCTTACAGCCAGACTGATGGTTAGGGACCAGGAAGTGCAGAGAGGAAAATGCCTCTTCTTCCTTAGAACTTTCCCGTGCTGCTGCTACTGCTAGTCTGTTCCACGCCAGCCTCGGGAAAACCTCTCCTCTATCAGATGTCTTTCACGAGGTCAACTTTCTGTTCAGCAGAAAGGAAACGAGACGCGTGTAAACAGACAGGTCTATTCCTCCCATTGAATTAGAATTCATGTAGTCCTTTTCGCAGACTTCAAAATGCTCTTCTATTTATATAAGTGTTCGTAATCTCATAATCTTCATTTTCAACAGCCAGTGTCTTATTAGAAAAGTAACAACAAAACTGAATTATCAAAAGGAATATTGCTGATTTGAAAAGGTCAATTTCATACAGAAAATAATATCAGTGACAGATAATCACCGCAACTTAACCACTTCATGCACTCCAGGGTACTCAACTGGGTTGCGGACTATGTAAGAAGCAGAACAAAAGCTTTAGGCAGTTTGTTAAGAATTAAACATAATACATAAAAAGAGAAAATTTGTTTAGTCTTACCAATAAAATTCCAAGAGTACCTAATTTATTGTTTTCATTAATAAATATTGCATCTGGTGTTTGGGGTTAGGGACAAGAGAGAAAGAACTCAGATACTTGACAATAAACATTCTAGAAAATGTTCCAAGAGAAAGTGCATATCAGACTACTGAGAAACAGAAAGATTTTGCAGTGAATACGCTACAAAAGAATTCCTTATAGAAGTCACCTTTACTATTCATTGACTTCTATAGCAATTGCACGATGACTCATATACAAAATCAGGCTCTAATGAAAGAAGCAGCCAACTGACTGTGCCAGATGGTTATATATCCTCTCTTCTTTCTAGGTAGGATTAAAGCCAGATACTGTGCCTAAGTATGTTCCATGGACTACGTGTTATTTCATTTAGTGTCACCTCCTCCCCCATGATTAGCCATTATCTCTTGTATATGGATCAGGAAAAGTTAAGAAAGAACTTCTTTTTTCTTCTTTAAAGTTTATTTTTTTATTTGAAATACAGAGTTACAGAGACAGAGGGAGAGACAAAGAGGTCCTCCAGTGCTGGTTCATTCCCCAACAGCCAGGGCGTGGCCAGGCTGAAAACAGGAGCCTGTAACTCCATCTAGGTTCTCCCATATAAGGTGTCCGGGGCTCCAGTATATAGACCATCTTCCCCGGCCCTCTCAGGTGCATTAACAGCAAGCTGGATAGGAAGCAGAGCAGTTGGGACTTGAGGTGGTACTCAGACAGGAAGCAACTAAACTCTGTGCCACACCATCAGCCCCAGGAGAACTGAAGTAACGTGATCAATATCATTCGGCCACCTAAGTCTCCAGGTTCTCATGCTAAATAAAGTCCCACTGAGAAGATGTTATTTCTGAGTGTTTTAGTTTAAATCTCACATTTTCAAGTCACAGTGGAATTAGATCATATTTTACAAAACAGGATCTAAAGAATAGGGAGCCTGGAGGTTATGTGCTGTTTATCACGTCGGCAGCTTACTCAAGTAATGCCACGTAAAATCCAAGCAAGGCCCCTGGGAGTGTATTCTATTTCTTGCACAGAGGCACCTAGACCTTGTAGCTAAAACATTAGATTACTTGTTACTGGACATCTTTTAATTGGTCAAAAGTAAGCAAAAAGAGCACAAACACAGAAATTTGACTTGCAATTTTATCCTAGGCACTTGTACTTTTAGAAATCACCAAAACTGCTTTTTGTTTCAATTAAGACCTTCTTGTTTGTTTTGAAGTTTTATTGTTTTAACTGTCTTCATTTGGTGAGAACGTAGGGAAAATGAAGGAAGGACTTAGGGGAACAGAATCCAAGTATGTGGAGAATGAGTTAGTGGCTTCTTAAAAATATATATGGTTTCTTTTCTCATTAAATGACCACATTTTTATTTTCTTGAATTGAGCAGTTAAAGCTGTTTTGAGGAGGAAATTATTCCTTTGGGCAACTTCATTCCTTTAATGCTCTTACCAACCTTGGCCCACCGTAGTGGAAAAAATTAGGACCACAACCATGGTGTAGTTGGCTACAAATAAAGGATCTTTCCCCAGTGGCATTCTATGACCCGTGTTGATCTTTTTTTTCCAGCTAAAAAATATGCCATTGAAGGGTTAGGACAATTTCTGCTGACTCAAGTTCACGGCAACATACCTCATCTGTCACAAGGTAAACGTATCAATAGGATTCATAAAGGAAATCAAAGTGATTCGCGATGCTTGTGATAGGCACGCTTCCATCAGCTCCCAATTTGTTCCTACTTGACAGACGTCATGCACATTTGCAACTACACTTTTCCAGATCAACTGCCTTTGAATGATTTTCAGAACTCAGAGCCATTACTAAATGGCCATGGAAAGAAATTAAGCAAAGAAAAGTTGGACAGACTCTCAGGAAAAGTTTCCTAATTGTGAAAACTATTAAAATGTGGAATAAATATTCTCTCAGGGAGAGGATGGATGCCCATCTCTGAGGCTTTAAAAACAGGGCTAGACCAACTCTTAGGAAAGAGAAATGAGGGCAAGATTCATTCCTGGCAAGGAAGCCAGCGGGATGACATAATGGTCTCCCTCTCTGACTAATGCCTCTTTGATGTTTTCATTTAAGTGGTAACTTCGTTTCAAAAGCAGATATTTGAATGTGGGGAGAAGGCTCAGGTTTCAATGAAAGCCTCACCAGAAAAGTCCAGATGAAGGCCACCACTGATCATGTATCCAGTATCCGAATGGCTTTCACTTTTGACCATGGAAGACAATTAGATGATCACCTAATGTATTTCCTGGCACGCTCCTATGGTGGTCAAATGTTTTAATCTGTGTGTCCATCTTGCTCTGTCTGGAATTCTGCTTCTCAGAAAAATAGAAATAGCCTTCTGTTTTCTAAGGTTAACCACAGTGCGTGTGGCTGCTAGCCTTCCATTTCTCCTGCCTGCACTGTATGCACACCTATAAATCCTAGTGTAGCTGGGAGAAGGAACATACAAGTAGCAATTTAGCCTTCAGAACATGATGGGGGAGACTGAGGTAAACTTCAACTGTCACCATCCATCTAAGCCAGCAAATATGTGGCTCTCCAAGTGGTACAAATGGCCTCTGTTTGCTGGTACAATTTTACTCCAAGTGTCTAGTGAGAGAGTGGGGATTTACACATAAAACATTCCCACAGTGAATCTCAAGGGAGTGAATAAAAACATTGTAAGAGGGATTTTGACGAATGTAAAGGCCTATCCTTTGGGGTTTCAAAATTATTTATTTATTTTTAAATTTTTGATGATCATTATTTTGGAATTCCAGCACTCCTTTTTTAAAAAAGATTTGTTTATTTACTTATTTATTGATTTGTTTATTTGAAAGGCAGAGTAACAGAGAGAGAGAGAGAGAGAGGCAGAGACAGAGATCTTCCATCAGCTGGTTGACTCCCCAGATGACTGCAACAACTGGGTCTTGGCCAAACAAAATCCAGGAGCCACCAACTCCATTCATGTCTCCAACATGGGGGGCAGGGACCCAAGCTCTTGGACCATCATTCACTGCCTATGCATATGCATTAATAAGAAACTAAATCAGAAGTAGAGCCACCATTACTTTTTTTTTTTTTTCAAGATTTATTTATTTGGAAGGCAGAGTTATAGAGAGGCAGAGAGAGAGAGAGAGAGAGATCTTCCTTCTGCTGGTTCACTCTCCAGATGACCGCAACATCTGGAGCTGCACTGACCCAAAGCCAGGAGCCAGGAGCTTCCTCCAGGTTTCCCATGAGGGTGCAGGGGCCCAAGGACTTGGGCCATCTTCCACTGCTTTCCACTGCTTTCCCAGGCCACAGCAGAGAGCTGGATTGGAAGTGGAGCAGCCAGGACTTGAACCAGTACCCATATGGGATGCTGGTGCTACAGCCAGCGGCTTTACCTGCTACACCACAGCAGCCAATACTTGAATTGGGACGCTGATACGAGATGCTGGCTTCGCGCATGGTAGATCAACCTGCTGCACCATGATATGGGCCCCCAACTTCAACACTCTTGATCCCTCTAGGGATCAATAAGTCACCTTATTTAATTTCTTGTCTTAGACCCACTTTAGGTGAGGCAAGGTTCCCAAACATTTATTCATGTGTCCCTTATCCTTTCCTGAGTATACTGAAGCAATGAAATTATAACCTCAGAATTTTATTTTAATTACTCAATAATTAGAATTGATATGTTAGCAAGAGCGCTTTGGATATTTCTGGTTAGTTAATGTAAAATTAGTGAAAACACTTGTACAGATGAATCACTTATAAAGATATATTTTTGTTTTCTTGACATTTATATCATGACATGAATTGTCTCTGCTGTCATTTACTTCCCAACAGAAGCCTGTTTAAAATATACATATATAAACATATATATATATGTATATATATAAATGTTTTGAGAAGATTTGAACAACTGCTTACCTTATGAGAGGTCTTCAAAAAGTTCATGGAAAATGTATATTCTAAAGAACAATGAATGTATTTCACTAAGTTTTTGCATCATAATAAATCTATCTTTTCATTCCTGGTTTTCAAAAACATTTTAAAATCCCGTCATATTCTCTTTCCTAGAATCCAAGGATCAGAATCTCTATGACAGAGCAAATACACGTCTACGACATACTGGAGTTGGCACGCAACATACACACTTCTATGAAACAATGAACAATGTTTTCATATGGCAATAGTCTGCATACAACATGACCCTGTAGTTTTGGGTAAACCAAATGATACACACTCCAGAGCTGGGCATTTGACACAGCGGTTAAGACATTCCCTGGGGCACCCACATCCTACATCAGAGTGCCTGGGTTCATGTCCTGGCTCTGTGTTTGATTTCAGCTTCCTGCTCATGTGCACCTTGGAGGCAGCAATGATGGCACAAACATGTATATTCCTGCCAACCACATGGGAGACAGATTGAGTCCTAGTCTCCTGGCTTCAGCCTGGCCCAGCCCTGTCTGACGCAGGTATTTGGGGAGTAGACCAGCCGATGGGAGGTATCTCTCTGTCTCTGTCTCTTTTTCTCTTTTTATCTGTTCTCTCCAAATAAAAATGAAAATAAATTTAAAAATGCAAAATATGTTGGATACATTAGAAATGTCAGCTATCCTATGTCTGTCCACCAAGCCACTACAACTTTCATACGCCAAAGACCAAGATGGGAAGTGTTTGCCCAGAGACGAAGGGCACCCAAGAGCGAAACATTAAGCCCAAATGACCTCCCACCCTGGTAAGTGTGATTTGCCCCTGAGGCAAGAAAGAGCCAAACTACTTTTTCCGGATGGCAAGGTCAAAGTTCAGAGCACACTTGTAAGTCTGTTCAGACACACCGAGGAACAAATCAGCCATGCTGAAGAGATGGAGAATGGAACCGCCACAGGAACACAATGAAAAGACAGAGGGTGGGGAAATGCGCAGGAAGGACAACATCCAGGCTTGTTTGGAAAACATGGGCTTGTCAGATGTGGAGGAGCTATCAAGCCATAAATTCCTTACGGCAACTATATCAGTACCTTGAAGAAGGAACTTGTCTCTATTCTAGGATACCTGAGTTCAAGTCTGGGCTCCATCCCTCACTGGTCATGGGATGCTGGGTAAGTTACTTCTCTGTTTCAACTCTCGGATTCACATTCATGACTTCAAAAACTTTCATTAGATACTCAAGAGATTATTAGCTCTCAATTTTAATTCAGTGACAGCCTATGAATTGTACCCAGCGGGTAGTACACTAAGCTTATTTGTATTTGATTTATAGCATTTTTATGGGTGTTATTCTTACTGATTTGATGAAAACATAGAAAATGAATGGCATGACTTGGGGATGTGAGAAGGTTCACTTTGCCAGGCAAGATCCTGAATTTCAAATCAATGCCTAATTGTTGCTTTTTTGATTAGAGTGTGCTATCAGAGAGCATGAGCTCCAGTATTTTGTCTCTAGAAAATAGAAAAACAGGGTTAAAGAAATAGGTATTGGACTGAGTTAACAAAATACTGAAATGGTGGGCTGATAATTCTTTCCAGGATCATTTAATTTGCCCAATTTAATGACAATATTGGCAGGGGCAAGAATCTCCTAAGTTAAAAATAACTGTGTTTTCTAAAAAGTTATTATCTTTGACATTGTTACAGTTGCCCTTCCTAACTGGGAGATGTTTGCTAATAGAATTGTTACAAAAGATTTCTCCCCATCTGTATATACCTACATGTATCTAAATTAACAAGTCCACGAGTCCCATTTATCTGTCAATGATTTTCAAATGTACTGGTTACCTTGGTTGTTAGCATCTGGTGTATGAGAGTCCAATTAGAGCTCAATTCCTCTGAATTTGCATTAATTTTCTGTCTAAAATATAGATTCACTACTAGCTGGTCCAGCTCGGTATAAGAAAATGTAGTGAATTCCCTAGGGACAGGGTAATAGTCTGTCTCCTGTCATACTTGGCTTTTTTTGCTTTCATTTTTATATATACTTAAGACTTTAAGAGGCAGAGAGAGAGAAAAAGAGCGCTCCCATTTGCTGGCTCACTCTTCAAATGCCCACAGAGAACATAGCCAAGGCCAGGAGCTGGGAACTCAATCCAGGTCTACTTCCCACAGTGTGCATTAGCAGGAAGCTAGAATGGGGAGCAGGGCCAGTGATCAAACCCAGGGCCCCCGATATGGGATGCAGGCATCCTAAGTGCTAGGTCAAACGCCTGCTCCTTATGTCAGCTATTTTAGGAGCTTTGGTTGCATGGAATTATCCTTTAGGACATACAGTTTGATTATGTTATGACTGTGGTTCTGTAGTATGTTCTTTTAGGGCTTGGTTCTGATGCTGTTTTAATATCAGATGAAAATGGAGCTTTTTGGAGATAAAGCTGACATTGGCTATAGTGACATTGAGGTAGGATTTTTTACATTGCATTTACAATTCGTAGTCTCAACAAATCTTCTGGAAACTCTTTGGTCTCCTTTCTTTAGTGAGAAACATTTTCCAGCTGGCAAATACATACAGTGACTTTTGTGTGTCATCCTGTTGGTTTCCAAGCAGAATGGTCAAGCTGATGTCTATTCCATAGTTTATTCAGTCTTTCTCTTTGATTCTCTATCTAGTTTTGTGCCTGTCTTGCTTCCTAGATTCTTGGAACAAAAAATGTGACTGGCATCCAGTAAAACCTTTGTGCCTTTGGTACAGACAATAAAAACTGGAGCTTACTAGTCCTGAGACTTGAATATTCTTTTCACTGTTAATAGGTAAAATGACCTTTAATTGAAGAAAATTAAATTGCCTGTCTTTTACCTTCTGAATCATATTGGGCATCAATTCTCTTTCTAACACAGGGGACCCAGTGCTGCTTAAAACTATGGTTCTTGGAACGAATGTCCCATTGGGATGCCCACATCCCACTTCAGAGAGCCTGAGTTTGGGTCTCAACTTCTGCTCCTGATTCCAGCTCCCTGCTAATGCAGACCCTTGGAGGCAATGCTGATGGCACAGTAGCTGGGTCTCTGCCACACACATGGGAAACCTGGATGGCATTCCTGTTTCCAACTTTGGCCTGACCCAGCTTTAGCTTCCGTATTTGGGTAGTGAACCAGCAGGTGGGAGCTTCCCATATCTGCCTCTCTCTTTGTGTTTCTGCCTCCCAAATACCCCCACCCCCTTTTGGCTTCTTTTTAAAATTTTTTTTTACAGATTTATTTTTATTTATTTGAAAGAGTTACAGAGAGAGGTAGAGACACAGAGAGAGGTCTTCCATCTGCTGGTTCACTCCCCAAATGGCTGCAACGGCCCGAAGCTGAGCCGATCTGAAGCCAGGAGATTCTTCCAGGTCTCCCACTCGGGTGCAAGGGTCCAGGGACTTGGGCTGTCTTCTACTGCTTTCCCAGGCCACAGCAGAGAGCTGGGTTGCCAGGGGAGCAGCCGGGACTAGAACCAGCGCCCAAATGGGATGCTGGCGCTGCAGGCCAGGCCGTTGACCTGCTGCACCAAAACACCGGTCCCTCCCTTTGGCTTCTTGAAAACCTTACTCCTACTCAACTCACTGCTGACTATTTTATGGGTTGTCTTGGTCTATTGCCTCCACAGTGTACTTTTCTCTACCTTTTATTCTTCTTCCTTGGTTTCTCATTTAATTCATGCTCTTTTCTTAAAGCCAACACTACCTAAACTTTAAGATAGTGGCTGTCAAACTTGGCTGAATTTACGGGACTGTCTAAATTGGAATGACTGGGCTGCTGCTTCAAAAATTCTGACAATATTTTTGGGGTGGGGACCAGAATATATACTTGAAAAATACTTTACAGATGATTTTTATGTTTTAGGCTTAGAAATTACTGCCCTGATGAATCTTATCTATTTTTCCAGTAGAATAGGTCATTGATCCTGGAGTCTTTATTCTTAGCCCTCACTTTTTATCTAAGCTTCAGACCAATGATCTCAAATCAAAGAAACAGCTTTACCTGCATTTTCATAGCCATTGCAATCAACTCCATCAAACTCATTATTCAACCCTACTTCTTCCACTCACAATCTTTCTTCTTTTCCTCTGACTTCTGATGATGCTACCCCCTGTATCAAGGGTAAAGCTTTATTGATCCCCGGCTTCCTCCCAGTTTCCTCCTCTTCTCATTCTTCTTTTCTTCTGACCAATCTTCAGCATGGAAAAAAAACTTCATGGAAAATAGAATTAAAAGATGTTCATTTTGAGGCAAAAAAAAGAGGAAAGGCATGATGAGGTGTTTTTTTGGTAATACACATTTTCGCGAGCTTTTTGAAGACTTCTCATGCATGTCTGGTCTGTGATGGTTATTTTTATGAGTTGTCTTGGCTGAGCCATGGTGCCCAGCTATGATGGCAAAATTTATTCTGGATGTTCTTGTGAGGGTGTTTCTGGATGATGTTCTTATTTAAATTAGTGGGCTTTCCAAAACATGGGTGGGCTTCCTCTGATCGGCTGAAGGCCTGAATAGAATTAAAAAAAAAAAAAAAAAAAGCTCTCCCTGAGCAAGCGGCGCTCTCCCAGTAGATGAGTTTTGGACTTCTGGCTCTCACGACTGGCATTCCACCATCTCACCATGCCAAATTTAGTCTTGCTACCTTCCATAACCATGTTGAGTCAATTTCTTAAAATAAATCGCTCACTCTCCTCTGCCTCCTAACTACTGCCCAATCTATTGGTTCTAATACACATGCCTTTTTATCTGGTTGCTTCCCTCTTAATTCTCTCTTTCTTCCAGTTCCACTGGTTCTACTTCAGTTTTGGCTTCCATTGATTTTTGTGCAGAATGACCCTGTTGTTTGAATGCTACCAGTTTCGCTTCCATCCATCAATTCTCCACGCTGTCTTTGAGTCTGCTGATAATGTCATCCCACTATTTAGAAACCTGAGACATTTACTTATCATTTCCTGGAGGATTCAACTCTAAATCCCTAATGCACAAGATACCACACAACATTTCACATCTGTTTTTAAGTTCTAGCCTCACTCAATTTCCCTCCCTTTTGTTTTCCAATACACACACACACACACACACACACACACGCTTCTCCAGATCAGAAACTATTTGCATTTACTTAACTTAACTCTGATTTTATGCATATTTTGTCTCCCTCTTAGAATATGCTTCTCTTGACTTCATTCTATGCCTTAACGCCATCTTATCCTTCAAACCTAACTCAAATCTTCATTCTCATAGATCCCCACTTCTGGGTAGCAATTGCCTTTTTATATCTGTGTTCCTTGGCATATCTTAATGCGTGATGGAGCTCAGAGGTAATTTTTACTGAACATTTACTAATACTGAGGGCACATTTCAGTTCACTTCATCGCCATTATCAATCCCACTTTAGAAAACTGAAATTAGGAAACGTATAGCAACTTGACCAAGATCACTGAGCTGGTAGAACGCAAACATGGGGTTTAAAAGATTCAGAGGTCTGTGCCCTTAATCCCTACACCATAGTGCCCACTGTATTGTCCACTGTATTGCACAGAACTATTTATTTATATCGTATGTCCTGACTGAGCTCTCAGATCCCTCCCAGATCACCAAATTCCTTCTGGAAGAATGAATGAATGAATGAATTAAGGATGGTCTCTGATGATATTGAAATATTTCTTTTTTTTAACTTTTATTTAATAAATATAAATTTCCAAAGTACAGCTTTTGGATTACAGTGGCTTCCCCCACCCCCATAACTTCCCTCCCACCCGCAACCCTCCCATCTGCAGCTCCCTCTCACATTCCATGATATTGAAATATTTCTATAACCTATATGAAAAATTTCACAGATTTAACTTAGCTTTAAATCCCCAGACTTTAAGTTATGTAGAGTGAATGTTTGTACATAAAATCATGTTTCTAGAAATATTTAGTTATGAGGCAGGGAGTGAAAGAAAGAGAGAAAGGGAGAGAGAGGGAGAGCTCCCATCCACAGTTTTACTCCCCAAATGTCTGCAGTCACTGGGGCAGGGCTGAGACAAAAGCCAGAGGCCAGGCGCTCAATCCAGTTCTCCCACATGGGTGGCAAGAACCAAATTCCTTGAGCCATTTTCCCCGTCTACCAGGCCTGCATTAACAGAAAGCTAGAGTCAGCTGGAGTCAGGAGAAGAAGCCAGGAATCAAACCCAGGCACTCCACTGTGAGATGCAGGTGCCTTAACTGGCTTGCTATCAACTAGGAGAAATGTCTAACCTCACATTTGATTTTTCATTGACTTAGCAAGCACCACAACATTTTAGAGACTGAAGAAGATGGTAAGGGTCATTTAATCAAAATTCACCCATTATATACATTTGTCAGGTAAGGACTAGGAAAGTAAAAGGATTTTTTCAAAGTCATAGCTAATAGGTGGTACACCAAAGCCAACTGTACCTGTGTTTTCTATGTTTAGATACATTATTTTCTAATTTGATCTATTTATCTTTAATTATTGTATTTGCTTGTTTTAAAAGCAGAAATACAGAGACAGGGAAAGAGAGAAAGAGAGATCTTCTATTCTCTGGGTCACTCCCCAAATGCCATAACGACCAAAGCCAGAAACTGGAAATTCAATCTGAGTCTCTCATGTGTGTGGCAGGAACTACTTAAGCCATCTCCTGCTACTGTGCATTAGAAAACCACAGAATTGGGAGAGGAGTTGGGGCTTGAACTCAGGTACTCCACTATGGGATGTGGGTGTCACAAATGGCATCCTAACTATTGCCCTGAATGTTGGTCCCTCTATTTATAATTTCGGAAATGTATTATGTTCCTCAAAAGATGTCAGGCTCAGTAACACATGGTTTCAAATATTAATGCTAAAAATACTAGGTTAAAGCACTTTTTATGAACATTTAATTTCTTACATGTTCTTTATAAAAATAAATGTAATACAAAACACTCTTTGTTTAATAAAATCACTTCTGAGCTGTCTTTAAGAATTTGTTTTGTTGAATATCACTTTATGAATTTTAAAGAAACTACATTGGTCATATCATGAAAAATTTTAGTGGTTACTCACTTAAATACAAATTTTAGGCATGCAAATTCTACTGGTTATTGACTCCAAGATTTATTTTCTCTTTAATGTTGTGAGAACCTCCTAATATCAGATATTTTCCAAATGCCTAACTGATAACAGAACTATTTGCACTTGCACTGAAGAGTCAGCCACCACATATCAAATTTTTTTCCATTGGCCAGGAGGAAGGGAAACTATGCTTGCTGCTACATTTCCAGACCGTAATGCTTCAACCAAAGTAATTCTGGTTCCTCGTGTACATTTTAAATCTCAGTCACTCTTTGCACTGAAAACTCATCCAATCTTCCCTTCCAAAAATAGCAATCTCAGGTATCAAGTCTTTCTGTTCCTATGCAGCTGTGGAATTCTATTAATTTCCTGCAGTATTCATAATTACTCTGCTGAAGGTCAACAGTGATTGCTGATGACAAAAGCCAACAGTGGGTGTTCCCAGTTTCTACATTGATTACAGCAGTCTCTGCACTTCAGGTTGCTTATAACAGATCAATAGAATAGCCAGATTGGAGGTCCAAGAAACATATTTCTCCCCCACTTATTTCCAGTTAAAATTTACAAAGCTTACACAAAGGATTTCTCAGGGCTCAATACAGAGCCCAGGGGAAAATGTTGACATTGGAAATTCTCTTTTTTGTTTTTTCCTTTCACCACACCATACACTATTTTACACAATCTTTTCATTACTCATTTTGCAACATATCAAAAAAATTACATTTCCCTTTCATTTCAAGCCAACCATTATACTCTTCTGGGACACCAGACATAGAAGTTTAGTGGGGTTTATTTATGCGTGCATGGATTTGGTTAATAGAAAAACTGAGAAGGAACTTCTGAGTTGCCTTTCAGAGCTGTGATGAAGGGAAACAGAAAATCTGAAGCAATAGAATTTATAGAACCATAAATCACATTCCATTTTCAGAGCCTGCAAAATCATGGAAATTCAAGATATTGACAGGGAGACGTTCATTATGGGTTCACCTGGATGTTAGTTTGGTTAACTGACTTCTGTTACCACCAAGTGTCTTGGGGTGACAGAGAGTCACTTAGGAGACTGGATGCTCTGCCGTCTCTTAGAGAAAGCAGTAGTTAAAGACAACATGTGTTACTGGTGTCAGATATTGTGCAGGTTATAAATTCAGTCCTCCTTGGAAGTCTTTGGCTCCTCCTCAAAAAAAAAAAAAAAAAAGTATATGTGAAAAGCAGCCCCCAAATGGTTCTGCACTCCAATTTGATTTTATTTTAGAATTGCTTATGTTACTAAAATTTATGAGTGTTGCTTCCTGTGAAAAAATGGCATATCCTTTAGCTCTCAGTGTGGAGTATAATGGAAATAGCACGCTTTTATGGAATAAAACCTCTCTGAAGCCCTGCCTGAGGCTGCTTCACTGCAGACCCTCTGCACCAGGCCTGGAAAATCACTAGTGGAGATGCGGACAGAAATAGAGCAAATCTGGATTTTCAATCCTCTTTCTGAAACTTCCTGTGCACCGTTCTTGTTAGGAATTTTACTCCATGGTATCTGTAGCATATAAGTAATTTGCATCTTAGAAAGTAGTTCTGTGTGTTATTTATATCCCATGCCTGTCTCGGTTCTGTGTCCAACAGCTGCATCCCACCTCATTGCTTAAGAAACTGCCAAAGAGCAAAACTTTTTATGGATTAGAAACTAATAAAGCTGCAGTCAAACCTTAATTATGCAATGAAAGATGTGAGGAGGCTGCTTTTCTGAAACTATAAATGGTCCTAAATATTTGAAATTCAAAATTTTACTGTGATTTCATACAGAATTTGTACATTGTGGTGATAAATGTGGCTGAGTTTCCTTGAATACAACAGTGGGGAGATAGGGTTGAAGCCTCCAGGTTGCACCTGATGGCATACCCTACAACGTGCTGCATCTACAGATAACTGACACGAGATTGTTCCTCAAAGATGTTCTTCATTACCATTGAACCATGATTTGAAGATGACTGGGTCTCTAGACTCATAATGAGTTTAAACCACAAAGTTATAAAGGGATGAGATTAACAGGGGGGGAACTTAATCCAATCATGATGTTTAGCCATGTGGCCTCTGGAAAATGATTAGGACTTGATGAAGTCCTTAGAATGTGGCTCCCATTTTGGTACTGATGGCTTCTTAAGGAGGGAGGGGTGAGGAGGGAAAGAGGGAGAGAGGGAGAGAGAGAGAGAGAGAGAGAGAGAGAGAGAGAAGAGAGAGAGGGAGAATGCACACTTAATGAGAAAAGTATATGCTTTGACGCAAGGTGAGTTTATATGGAGAACAGAGGCAATGCTTAGAGGAAAAAATCACTTTGAAGAGATATACTGTACAACTCCTGAGCACCTACAAAGAGTTTCCTATGAGAGAAAGAGAGAGAGAGAGATACATGTGTTTTTTTTTTTTTTTCATGGTAGGGACAGGATGGAGTTTTGTCACAAACCAACTTGATTTCAACTCATATTACAAGATAATTGCCCATAACATTGGTTTTATGAGTCAAATAAATTTATAGAATTATCCAATGTGTTTATATTAGGTAACATTCTTGGAGAAAATGAGAAAAGAAATTGAAATATTTATCAATTGAAATATTTTGGTATTCTGTCTCCCTGCACATTAAAAGGTAAGAAATTATTATTCTAGGGGCCCGCTCTGTGGCTAAGCCTCCACCTGTAGTGCTGGCATCCCATATAGGCACTGGTTCATGTCCTGGCTGCTCCTCTTCTGATCCAGCTCTCTGCTATGGCCTGGGAAGTCAGTGGAAGATGGCTGAGTGCTTGGACCCCTGCAACCATGTGGTAGACATAGAAGGGACTCCTTGCTCCTGGTTTTGGATCACCCTAGCTGTAGCCATTGCAGTCATTTGTGAAGTGAACTAGCAGATCTCTCTGTCTGTGGCTCTACCTCGCAAATAAACAAACAAATCTTTAAAAAAAGAATTATTATTCTAAGAATTTAATAGAAACATATAATATATTTATATTTCTCCACTTCCTACATGAAATATTTCATTGATTGCTTTTTAAATGTTAATCGTAATGCCTATATCTGAAGTACCAACTCTAATTCCACAACCATAATAACTAATTTCCTCTATACTTATTTAAACTATTTCAAGTTTAATTTTTTAAAAATTTTATTTATTTATTTGAGAGGCAGAGTTATACAGAGAGGGAGACACAGAGAGAAAGATCTTCTATCCACTGGTTCACTCTCCAAATGGCCACAATGGCTGGAACTGGGCCAATCTGAAACCAGGAGCCTGAGCAAGCAGAGTGCAATCATGGTTTCCAAGCACTGCAGAAGCAGAGCAAATGGGAGCAGAGATGTTTGGGCACCGGTAATGCTCAGGTTGATAGGGCGAATTGGCAAGGATGTCAAGCACATATTAGGATGGCCAATCTCTCAATAGACCAGATGGAGTTTAACTCTGTAAATATATTCAACTACACAAATTCATAGTAATAAACAATTGAGCCTTCATTAAAAACTTGCCCTAGATGGATGCACTCATATAGATCATTTGAGGAATGAAGGAGACTCAACTCCCTCCAGATATATCAAAGAGAACAGAAGTCATAACTAAGTTGGACTACATGCCAAATGTTATAGCCCTTTAGATCAAGCTAGAAGGGTATGTGTTTGGCTCAGTGCTTAAAACCTATTTTGAAATGTCTAGTTCAAGTTCTGGCTCCTCTGCTTCCAACCCACTTTCCTGTTAATGTGCACCTGGGAAGGGGCAGATGTGTCCCAGACACTCATGTGGGAGATCTGGGTTGAGCACTAAGCTCTCAGCTCCTGGCTGGTCCAGGAAGCTCTTGCAAGAGAGTGAACCTCTCCCTGTCTCTCTCTCTTCTCTGTTCCTCTCTTTTTTACTTGCTTTGTGTGTGTGTTGTGTGTGTGTCTGCCTTTAGAGTAAAATTAAAAACAAATAAAAATTTATATCAGGCTAGAGATCATTACAACAAGGCTTGCACTTTTTCTTTGTTCTGTGTATTAGTTGAAGTCATTAGGCAGATATTAAGAATGGCAAAGCTTAGATGTGGCCTTGAGTCCTGTGATTTATTCTTTTTAAGATCTTTTGTCAGGAATCTTCCTGTGTGCAATCAGTGTACTTGCCACTTTTTGAAATGTATTAAGACAGTGTCCTTGTCCGGTTTCAGCAATCTGTCTCACACAATTAGTGGTAATTTTTATTTTCCATTATAGTGCCATTGATTACTTTTCCACTTCAGTCTCTAACTAGACATTCAAATGTATTCTTGTTGAGTCACACAAAGCCATGTTAATAGTTATTTTGCAGTAAAGCACTGGTGTTGTTGACCTTATTTATTGCTCAATCACCTTAATGTAAAATTCAGCATGGTCAGTTTCATAAAAACCAGGGCAGGAGTGCAGACAGACTGCTTGGTTCACTTCTTACCACAAAAAAATGGACATGCATTTTCAATTCCAACTAAGCATTTAACATCTGAATGTTATGGCCTTTCCAAAAACCTGACAGAGATGTCATCAATGAAACTGAGAAGAAAATATTTCTGACAGACTTTTTCTTTGGCTCTTCTGGAATTCTACTTGCCAAATTCAAAAAGGAAAAATAATGCTCTTTAGCATTATACAGATGTTTACTTTGAAAAAAAAATGAGGAAATCTGGGATCAATGGCAGAAGTCAGGATTGCAAAATAAACTGCTGTAATAATCAGAGCTTAGAAATAACTTATAGTATTGGCCACCACTACTGCCCTGGGTTGGCTCTGAAGTTGGAGGAGAAGCACACTGAAAGGTCTTCAGCAGTTTAAAATTTCCCGTATTATTTGACAGCCTAAAATGTCAATTTATATTTCTCAGATTGAGAGTTTAAATAACAATTAAACATATGTATGTATCTAAAGTGAAACTTGTGATAGCGTTGCAAAATTGCTCTTCATTTTCATGCAGTGGAACTAGTCCTTTATAGAAAGGAAACTCTGGTTTCCTGTTGTATACTGTGTCTAGGCCTTTATGGTTAAAGATATTCATTAGCTTAACCACATAACCACACAGTTGCATTACCCTACAGTACCTGCCATCAGTCAGTAGCCACATAGCTATTGAGTTTCAGAGTTAGAATGTGAAGCCAGATTTTATTTAACTCTAGAGTCCTTCTGCGCAATAACTACACCATCCTGTTCTAAAGGGGAAAGTGTAATATGTGTGTTATAAGCAGGAAATTTTCAGTGTGGATCAATAAATAGCCTACCAACTAAGTCTCCCACGTCTCATCTGCTATGCCTCCCATTCATTCAGATGCTTCCCAATAGATTAATCTGACTGGAATGAAGGACAGTCTCACAAATGGTTTTACCAAAATATTCCACTCTGCTGCTATTTGTTGTACCTGTTCATCACAGAAAACTTTAAACATATCCAAAAGTAAGCAATTACATAGGGAACTCTCAGATCCATAGTCTCTAACTGGCAGTCAGTCTTCCCTCTCTATTCCATATCACTTGAAAACAAATTCTATTCAACATATCATTTCACCCATACTTATTTCAAATTGTACGTTTGCAATATAAGAACTTAAAAACATAACCATAGCATTGCTATACATCTAAATAAATGAACAGTATTTTAATGTCTTCAGTTGTCTTGTCAGCTTTCACATTCTCCTGATTATCTCATAATTTATTTTCAAATGTTGATTGATTTGAGACATGATCAAGTAAATGTCATACCTTATTTCTCTTATTTGTGTCATAAAAATTTTCTAATCTATATTTTCTTCCTTAATTTCTCTCTTTCTCTATCCTAAAAATTTTTTGTTGGACAAACTGAGTGGTTAGTTCTGTAGGGTTTTCCATAGTCTGGAATTTACTGACTGCTTCCCTATGCTGTTCCTTTGTTCTGTTTCCTGTTAAACTTGAAAAGATTTGCTTGAGGGATGATATCAGCAAGATAGTAGATTAGGAAATCCCAGACTTCAGATATCCCATAGAAAGTTCAATGAGAAACCATCTACAAATCAGTAATTCTCTCTGGAAACTCTAGTACTTGGAAAAAGCCTGAGGCACCTGTGTGATCCACATAACTGAATTAAACCTGAACTTAAAAGCAAAGAACTGTCTCAGCCTACATTCCACACGAACCCAGATGCAGAGGATCCCCATAGGTTCACAGATCCTACAAAAAGAAAAGAGGGGGCCAGCCCTGTGGCATAGTGGGTAAAGCCGCTGCCTGCATTACCGGCATCCTCATTGGGCACCAGTTTGAGTCTCGGATGCTCCACTTCCTATCCAGCTCTCTGCTATGGCCTGGGAAAGTAATACAAGATGGTCCAAGTCCTTGGGCCCCTGCACCCACATGGGAAGCCCTGAGAAAGCTCCTGGCTCCTGGCTTCAGATAGGCACAGCTCTGGCCATTGTGGTCAACTGGGACGTGAACCAGCAGACAACGGAAGACCTCTCTCTCTCTGCCTCTGCTTCTCTCTTTGTGTAACTCTGACTTTCAAACAAATAAATGAAAATCTTAAAAAAAAAAGAAGAAAAGAAAACGAGAGGCAGTCGTCTAACTTCTATAACATTCCAAAACACTTCCCACATAGCCCACTCCAGTTATACCTCATAGGTAGCACTGGGAGAAATGCCTTGGCTAAACTACCCAGGATCTAGTAGAAACAGAAAGGAGGCAAAGATCACAGTAGCCAGTGCTTGGCTCTTCTGTGTCCCTGCTACTTGTGGTACCTAATAAGAGCCACCAGCTAGCCTCATACCCTACTTGAAAAGCTGAATTGGTCACTTTCGGGAGCATGGTGGGACATTTAACTGGGCTTGTGTCCCTAGATAGCTAATCTCTATACACAGTCTGAGAGAACTTTCCAAGGAGATATCTGCCTATGCCTAATTCAGGGAAGATTAAGAGACTGACGTGCTAAAAAAATTGTGATTTTTTTAAAATACTGAAAAAGAATTTACAATCATTCTTTTAAAGAAAGTCAGTGACCTACAAGACTATAAAGTGAAATGAAATTTGGAATAGAATACACAAAGTGAAAAGTTTAACATAGAAACAAAAACAATGAGGGAATCCTACCGGTAAAGGTGGGTTTGGCACAGTAGTTAAGATGTTATATTCGAGGTTCACATCCTATATTAAGCTCAAGTTCCAGCTCTATTTCCATTTCCATTCTCCTCCTAATTAGCATGCTGGGAGGCAGTCATGATGGCTTCAGACCCTGAGTCCTTGTGACCCACCACAGATTGAGTTCCCAGCTGCTGGTTTTGATCTGGCCCAGCCCCAGATGTTGTGGGCATTGGGAGAGTGAACCAGTGGATAGAAGATCCTCCTTTTCTCCCCCACCTCTCTTTATCTATGAAATAAAAATCCTAGAGATGAGCAACACAATGACTAAAATGAAGAATCAATAGAAAGCCTCAATAGTAGATTTCATCAAGCAGAGAAAAGCATCAGTGAGCTTAATTACTGAATATTTGAATACCCATTCAAAAGGACAAGAAGACAAGATAATTGAAAGGAATGAATAAAGCCTATGGGAATTATGGGACACCATTAAGAGATGAAACATTTATATAATAGACATTGCAGAAGGAGAATAAAAAGACTCAAAAAGCATATTTTAAGAAACAGTGGCTGAAAGCTTGCCTAGTCTAGATGCCAACATTGAGATACAAGAAGAACAGAAGCTTTTTGACCAAACAACAGTGAAAGACAAATAGGCTGGCGCCGTGGCTCACTTGGCTAACCCTCCACCTGTGGCACCGGCACCCAGGGTTCCAGTCCCAGTTGGGGCACCAGGTACTAGTCCTGATTTCTCCTCTTCCAAATCCAGCTCTCTGCTGTGGCCCGGGAGGGCAGTGGAGGATGGCCCAAGTGCTTGGGTCCCTGCACTCTCATGGGAGACCGGGAGGAAACACCTGGCTCCTGGCTTCAGATCGGAGCAGTGCAGGCTGTGGCGGCCATTAGGGGAGTGAACCAATGGAAGGAAGACATTTCTCTCTGTCTCTCTCTCACTGTTTATAACTCTCTCTGTCTCTCTCTCACTGTCTAACTCTGCCTGTCAAAAAAAATAAAGACCAATAAAAATTAACCTATTGAAAATAAAGAAATTGGAATAGCATTTAGCCTACCAATTAAAATGCCCATGCCCTATACCAGATTGTATTTGATTACCAGTTCCAGTTACTGACTTCAACTTCCCATCAGTGCATACAGGAGGCAGTAGTAATGGCTCAAGAAATAGTGTTCCTGCATCCACATAGAAGACCTGGATCACAATACTGCTTCCTGGCTCCAGCTCTGACCCAGCTCTGGCCATTACAGGCATTTTGGGAGTGAGTCAGTGGATGAAAGTTCCCTCATTTTGTCTGTCTGTCTTTCTGTTTATTTGCCTCTTAAATAAATAATAATAATAAAATACAAAGAAAACAATCCAGAGAACAGGAAGAGATAAGAAACACATCACATAAAACAAATATCAGGATGACTATCAGGAGACTTCTCGATAGAAATCTTACAAGCCTGTAGAGAATGGAATGATACACTCAAAATCATGAAGGGAAAAACCTACAACTAAGAATATTTTACATAACAAAGCTGTATTTCAGAAACTAGAATGAAGTCAAAACTTCTCCATATAAGCAAAAGCAAAAGGAGTTCATCACCACTATAATTGTCTTACAGAATTTGCTAGATGGAGTTCTTTAAGCTGAAAAAAAGCAAAAAATTCAATAATATCAGTTATACAAAGCCATATTTGTAATGTTAGTACTGTAATAATGACATGCCAATCAATTTTCCTAGTACTTAGTTTAAAGACAAAGCTATTAATAAACAATTCTGCCTAATATAAATTGTCAAGGAATGCACATTACATAAAGGAATTAAATTCTCACATCAAAAACATTAAACGTGGGGCAATAATAAAAGTGTAGAGTTGTTAAATGCAGACTTAAGCCATTACTGGTTTGAAATAGGCTATTATAAATATAAGATTTCCTGTTTAAGCATTCTGGTAACTATAAAACAAAAATCTTCAGGGAAAGCACAAAATGAATATAGAAAGGATTGAAATCATAACATTACAGAAAAACTTCAAATGACAGGAAGAGAGAAGAAGAGTAAGAAAGAAACAAAACTGCTACAAAACAATCAGAAAGCTTTTTTAAAAAAAAATTGGCAGTGTTAAGTCCTTAACTATGAATTAATTACCTTGAAGAGATTTAAAAGGATTTACTTTTCCAATAAAAAGACATAGTAACTAAGTCAGTTAAAAAAAAGAAGAAGCTATATGTACAAGAAATTCATCTGCCATTACACAGTGTAAACAAAAGAAAAGAAAAAGATACCCCATGCAAAACCAGAAGAGAGCAGAGGTAGCTATACTTACATCAGACAAAATAAATTTTATTTTATTTATATTTAAATTTTATTTTTACACTTCTATACTTTTTATTTTATTTGTTTGATAGACAAAGAGAGCCATCTCCAATTTGCTGGTTCAGTCCTCAAATGCCTACAATAATGGGCTGGGTCAGGCTGAAGCAAGGAGCCAGGAACTCAAATTAGGTTTCCCATGTGAATGACTGGGTCCCAACTGCTTGAGCCATTACTTGCTACTCCCCAGGAAGGAGCTTGAATCAGGAGCAGAGCCAGGACTAGAACTCAGGCACTCCAGTATAGGATGTGGATGTAGCAAGCGGTATCTTAATTGTAACACCAAATGCTAATCCCCCCAAAATATATTTTAAATTGGAAACTGTAAAAAGAGGAAAAGAAAGGCATTATATAATGATAAAATGATCAGCTCATTAAGAGAATATAGAAAAAACCTAAATATATATGTACTGAACAATGGAGCACTTAATATATGAAATTAATACTTATTTCTCTCTCTTTCAAGTAAAGTAGAAACAGATAAATTTTAAAAATTAAATTTAAAAGTGGTAAGAATGCAACTCCAGGGTTAAGATGCCACATGGGCTGTCCACAATCCATAAAGGAGTGCCTGATTTGCGTCCTGGCTCCACTTTCAATTCAGCTTCCTGTTTATGTGCAACCTGGGAGGCACTAGAAGATGGCTGACGTACTTGAGTTCTGACTGCCCATGATGGAGACCCATGTTAAGTTCTAGACTTTTTGCTTCTAGCCTGACCAGCTCTGGTTGTTGTGGGCATTCAGGGAGTGAAGCAGAAGAAGATCCCTATCTTCCTGCCTTTCAATAATAAATAATTATTATAATACATAAAAAAGTTCAAGGACTGAAGGAAAAGATAGACTGCCATACAATAGTGATAGCAGACTTTAATACCTTGCTTTCATCAATGGATAGGTTGTCCAGGCAGTAAATGAATAAAGAATATTAGACTTGAACACTTTGGACCAAGTGGATTTACTGACATTCACAGGACGTTCCATTCAACATCCTCAAATCACACTTTCTTCCCAAGCATTCATGAGCTATTCTCTAGGATTGATCAAATGATGGGTTACAAAATTAGACTTACCAAATTTCACAGAATCAAAATCATACAAAGTACCTTATTTAATCACAATGGTCTGAAACTACAAATCAATTATAGGAGCAATTTTGGAAACTTCACAAATACATGGAAATTAATCATGTTCTGGGACAACAATGAGGCAATGAAGAAATTCAAATGAAAGAATATCTTGAGGTAAACTAAAGTGAAAGCACAAAGTATTTTACAATTCTAAGAGGAAAGTTTGTAGCGAAAAGCACTTAGATTAAAACAAGGAATCTCTCAAATTAGCAACTTCAGTCTTTCCCTTAAGGAAGTAGGAGAAGAAGAACAAACTAACGCCCGGTTGGCAGGAGGAAGTAGAAGAATGGAGAAGGAAGCTGTTGTGCTATTTTCTCAGCCAACGCAAAATAGAATTATATGATCTAGAAATTCTAATTCTGGGTATTTACCGAAAAGATTTGCAATCAGTCTGTGGAAGTCATGTCTGCACTCCATTTTTGAACCAAAATAAACTTATCTTTCAAGTTCATTGTTCATGAGGTTTTTGAAGCATCCTCATATACAGTCAATTTGAGATGTGTTTGTCCATTGGGAAGAAACAGACTGGCAATGCTCTTCTGCACCCTCCTCCACAGAAACTCTTTAGCAGTGTCTCCTCCTGGGGGATGGGAAATAACCCTTGTTATGGGTTAAACAGCTTATCCAGTCTTCTTCTAATGCTCAAACTTCGCTACCAACATGCTGTGCTTCAGTCTCTTCTCCAAACCTACCTGCCTTCTTCAATTCCTCAAAATACTCTGCTATTAGCGGCGCCGGCACACCGGGTTCTAGTCCTAGTCGGGGCGCCAGATTCTGTCCCGGTTGCCCCTCTTCCAGGCCAGCTCTCTGCTGTGGCCAGGGAGTGCAGTGGAGGATGACCCAAATGCTTGGGCCCTGCACCCCATGGGAGACCAGGATAAGCACCTGGCTCCTGCCATCGGATCAGCGCGGTGCGCCGGCCGCAGCACGCTGGCCGCGGTGGCCATTGGAGGGTGAACCAACAGCAAAAGGAAGACCTTTTTCTCCGTCTCTCTCTCTCACTGTCCACTCTGCCTGTCAAAAAAAAAAAAAAAAAATACTCTGCTATGTTTCTCCAGGGTTCAGAGCAGAAAGCTCTCCCCACTCTTCTCCATTTACCCGACAGTTAGCCATCATTCAGAGCTCAACTTAAAGGTCACTACTTCAAGGCAACATTCCTGATCCTATGGTCTAGGCCAGGTTCCTTCTGTTTTCCTCTCATCAAACCACATCCTTTTCTGCCATAGAACTTCATTCCGTTTCTAATTATGAATCCAATGTTGTGATTACCCACCACCCACTCATAAGCTACAGAATAAAGAGTAATTTGCGCAGTTTTTATGTCCCAAGAGATTTTGTAGTATAAAACGTAGCTGCTCCTTAAGTATTTCACAAACAAGTGAGCATAGCATAAATTTGCACTGTAAAATACCTTTATGTGGTGATCATAGAGAAAATAAGATTATAGCTTGACTGGAAATAAGTGGATGGAAGGGAAATAAATCATACATATTTTTATGTGAAGAATAAGTTTAGTAAAAAGCTCATTAGAAAAGAAGAATGTAATTAAAAGGATGTGACAGCAAGGAAATTTGTTGTCCTTATTTTTTCGGTTGAGTTTTTAATGACAAGAGAAAGTTGAGAAGAAGCTGGAAGAGCAGAGGCAGTTAGGAGCGTTGGGGGAACCAGAGAGTACTGGCAGAGATGACCTAAGTGACAAGGCAAAGAGAGGAATCACTCACAGAGACCACCAGGAAGGACACACAGATAGATGTAGATGTAGATCATTCTATCTGTGGGGAAACAGAATGTTAGAAAGAGGGTGTAGTCATTGGTGGCAGGATTATTGTGTTCATTTTCAACATTAATACCTTACCTCAGCCTCAAGTTCTAGAAGATGATAAATGAAGGTAAAAGAATTTTAAAATTCCAAAAGGGCAACACTTGTTACAAAAAAATCTTGAAATTATTATAATCTAGTCTTGCAAGACCAAGTAAACTGTAAGGCCTTGTGATTTGTTTAGGGCAATACAGAAATTCTGAGTGATCCAAAATTTAAAAAAATTGTGTTTTGTAATTCTTGGAGCATTCTATAGTGCCATTATCGTTTCCAGCAAAAGAAAATATGCATGTAAGGTGCATCTTAGCAATAGCTCACATTTATTTAACAATCTGATCCAGAGAAACATCTTGTTATCACTAGGTCATTGCACATATCCTGTAAATGTTAAAAGGAATGAAGCAGTCTCCAATGACTTTGGCTTTAGGTCTACAGCCAGCTGTGCACAGCACACAGTGGTAGGCTCATACTCCAAGTTTCCAATGTGTCATTGATGTTTTTTGGCCAAACACAAGATATAATCATGATAATTTATCAGCCTGGAACAATAGCCAGAAAACACATTATGAAAATAAAAGCAATATACTAAAAACTTCTCATTTTTAATAAAATCCCATGCACCCACTCAAAATAACTTGATTTTAGTGACCCAGGTCATAATGTTATTACTTGACTTACAATTGTGATTTAGAATTTAACTCAGGCAACCTAATCTAAGATGATCTAAGATGTGGTTTCAACAAACTGAAGCATTTTTCACTGCAGACATGAAAGGCATCTCACTGCAGAGGAAGAGTGAGGGCTTCGGAGAGCCAGCTTACACGAGGAGCTGCACTTTGCATTTTGCTGGTTTGGGATTCAAGCTTTCAGGTTCTCATGGACAAAACTGGAGACTGTACACACACTTCACATGTTCATGATGGTCACAAAAATGAGACAAAGCACTTGGAAAAGAGTAAATAAATTCACCCACCTATAACTGAATCATTTAACTGTTCACTACTAGTAGGAGTGGAACGATACATCGAGAGATAAACTATTTTCTCTTAAACATTATATAACTGTGCTTCCACTTTGACTATGGCCTTGTCTAAATAAGATCGGAGTTGGTGAACTCAAAAGGCTTCCATAGCTTTGGCAACTCATGACAAGAACCTAGGGTGATTATTGACACCATAAACAAGAGTGTCAATTGTTAAATCAACAACAGGAGTCACTGTGCACTTACTCCCCATGTATGACCTCTGTCCTTAATGTCTTGTACTATGCGAATTAATGGTAAAATTAGTCTTCGAACAGTACTTTATACTTTGTGTGTCTGTATGGATGTAAATTGTTGAAATCTTTACTTGGTATATACTAAATTGATCTTCTGTATATAAAGATAATTAAAAATTAATCTTAATGAAAAATGGGATGGTAGAGGGAGCAGGAGATGGGATGGTTTGCAGGTAGAAGGGTGGTTATGGGGGAAAAAGCCACTGTAATCCAAAAGTTGTACTTTGGAAATTTATATTTATTAAATAAAAGTTTAAAAAAAAGAAAAAATTATATAACTGTGAATGTGCTAGTAACATGATAAAAATGGATATTGCATTATACTTTAACAACATTAATAAATATGAGCATAATTATTTTTAGAATCTTATGGAAGACTTTTTAGAATTACAATACAACAAATAGGTGCTTACTACATGTTACTGACGTAAATTAGTCACCTAATAAAATTCAAATAAAAACTAAAGAGACCTGAAAAAAATCTGGGACTGAGTATGTGGTGGATAGAGGTAGAATTTATTTCAGAAGGAAGCCATTTTGTAGTAATGAGATTATATAACTAAGGTCACTACTAACATCTTTTTGTTTCTGGTAATTATTTATATGTAATTCTAATCACGACTATGAATTTAAAAATTAAAATGCAGGGATGTACCTTTGAGTTGCTTCAGGATTAGAATTCCTGATGCATTCCACATTGATCAGA